>NW_010259666.1:35737-35989 GCF_000690775.1 Eurypyga helias
ATAAAATGTTCAAAAATTACTGTAGTGTATGAATATGTTTTGATGAACATACATTCAGAAAGTTCCTGAATAATTTGTCAGACAAATTTTTTAACTTTGCCATAAACAATATATATTTACTGTATAAATAAATGGTCTTGTCTAATGTTATTTAATGGAATAAAATTTTATATCACATCTAGATTTTATTTTTGTCTTTTTAAAATTCTGTGTTCAACCCTCAATACATTCTGGCTTTTTTTTTTTTTTTTT
>NW_010259666.1:36162-36706 GCF_000690775.1 Eurypyga helias
CAACACACAACACAACAAAAAAGCAAACCCACCATCATCCATATTGTCATGGTTTAGGCCCAGCCAGCAAGAAAAGACCATGTGGTCACTCACTGATGGGATTGGGAAGCTACAAGCAAAGGCTCATGGGCTGCGACAAGCACAGGGAGGGATCACTCACCACTTACAGTCACGGGCAAATCACACTTGACTTGGGGAAGAAAAATCTATTTAATCAGTTACCAATGAAATCAGAGTAGGAAAATGAGAGACAAAACAAAATAGATCTCAAAAAAACCTTCTCACCACCCATCCCTTCTTCCCAGACTCAGCTTTTCTGCCAATTTCTCTACCTTCTTCCCCTCAGCAGCACAAGGGTACAGGTGAGGTGGGGTTTCAGTTGGTCAGTCCATCACACATTGTCTCTGCTGCTCCTTCCTCCTCAGGGGAAGGACTCCTCACACTCCTCCCCTGCTCCAGTGTGGGGTCCCTCTGATGGGAGACAGTCCTCCATGAACTTCTTTGACATGAGTCCTTCCCACCGGCTGGCTGTTTTCTCCACACC
>NW_010259666.1:37027-75989 GCF_000690775.1 Eurypyga helias
TTTCCATTTCCCCCGCTTGTTCTGTTTTTGTTTTCCCCCCGTAACCATTAAGAGGTTAATTGCAGAGATGCTACTTGGCCGTGGCCAGAGGTGGGTCTGACTTGAAGCCAGGGGAGCTTCTAGCAGCTTCTCACAGGAGCCACCATTGTGGCCACTTCCCCACTGCCAAAACCCCACACCACACAAACCCCCCACACGTTTTGCTACATTTGGTTGAAAGAATTGAAAATGAGGACTTAAACAATTCCATTTAGCCTTTTTTCGTTTGTTATAGCCCATCCTTTTTCAAGATTTGTACCATGCATTAAAAAATGGACAACAAGCAAATAACCATGAGACACATAGCAGGGATATCATGTAAAATCATATTAGACATTAGAAAATATTAATAAATGTTTTTTAATTACATACAGTTCAAAGACCATGTAAAAAATTTTATTTCCATTACTAACAGATGAATATTCTAATCTTTGAAAAGAACAAGCTACATCAGATTTTTGAGATGTAACAATTTTTTTCATCTTTTTGCATCTGGAATTTCAATGCCTGATAGATTTTTTTTCTTGTTATTCCTTCCATTTTAAAGGAAAGTTCTTCAAAGTTTTAAGCTACTGCGGTTCAGAAAATTCAATAACTGAGTGTAAATCCAGGCCCACCACTTCCGAAGACATACCTAGAAACAGGTGTTATTAAAACTATGTAGTAAATTACCTGTTAATAAACTGTGTTAGGGAATGTGCAATGAGAGAGCATCTGCTTCCTTTAGGTTATCAGATCAAGGACCATTTGGGTTCAAGGAGAGTCAAAGTGATAAATGAAACAGACAAAAATCTGACAGAGAAGTGATAATGGAGAAAACCACTGAAGAACAAAACTCTTGGAATGGTGATTGATGGTCCACTAAGAAACCCCAGGCTTAACTCTGGAGAGGGTCAACCTGGCCTGAGTTGCTGGCAAGAAGGTGGAAGCAGGAGAATACAAGCATTAAGGATATCTGAGCTGGGAAGTTGATACTATGCAAAACTTATTTAGGGAAGGGTCAAAGGGAGAGAAAAAGGAGGTACCAGGAACTAAAAAGAGAGGAGACTGACGAAAGGATAAGAGGGCCCAGTTGCGTATCTGCAATGCCAGTCTGTACGTTTGTCTGACCGAGTCCTATGCCTAATCATCATGGTCTGTCCTGTCTTCTTAGCAAAGCCTTTCCTAACTTCATCTCCCTCTTTGTCCCATGTGTGAGTGCTCAGGTGGCAATTAGAGCAATTAGTGAATTCAGAGCTAGAAACTGGAGTGACACCAGGTGTGACAGGGTCTGTGCATCCATGGTGCCAGCAACCGGAGGGGGACAGTAGGTCACAGGGCATGTGTGCCTGGGTGTCAGCAGGTAGGGAGAGGAACATGCATTTTTCCCAAACCTAGTGTGTGTGGGTGCAGGAGGTAGGGGGTGTGTGTGTCTGTTTTGTGGGAAAACTTTAAGCTTGACCAGGTGACGTAGGAGGACCCAGGGCCAGGAAGGCATATCAGTCAGGGAGTGGGCTTGTAGTGCTCTCCGGGAGGATGCACAAGTGTGGGCTGCCTTTGAAATTAGTGTGTGTTTACTAGTGAAGATCAAGCTGGACCAGCCAGTGAGTAGGACACCTGTGGAGTGAGTAAGAGGGCTCAGGATCCAGGCAGAGGCACTGTACTGGTACCTGAGGAATCCACAAGCATGTGTATGCTTGTGAATCTAGAGAGTGAGTGAGTGTGCGTACTTCCAATAATGAACTTCAGTCTTGATCAGTGGGAGAGGAGAAAAGGTACCTGGCTATTTGTACTTATGTTTTAGGGACTTGGCTTACTTGTGTTTTATATGAGTCCTGGTGATGCCATATTTGAGGATTGTTAAAGGCAGTGCCCTGTCCATAGCTGTCACTGTAGCCAGCTGTGTCAGTGTTCTCTGTCTGTGCAGGAGTGTCTCTGGAATACATGCCCAGCCTTGCTACTGGCTCAGCCCCCAAACAGAAAAGCAGCAGCTGCATCCCTCAGCCTGGGAGAGATATCTCTGGGCCTTGGGACTCCAGGCTGAGCTCCAGTGGCCAGGACAGAGAAACACCTGGGCCCCAGAGCCTGCCAGAGTCAGAGGCCTTGTAACATCCCATAGCAGAAACATGTCTCAGCTCACATCTATTACACATGACTAAATTATTCCTATACGGTAGAGACACTGGTTTGATTCCATGATCAATATTCTAAGTAAATACTCACGTGTTCTTTTCTTTGGTGAAATTAAAAGCCATTCATAAAAATCGTTTATGTAAAACTTTTTTTAATTAAGTCATTTGCATTCCCTTACCACACCGTCTTCACACTTGATAGAAGACACAAGCTGAATAAGCATAATCTGTTCTAATAATTTCAATATGTTCTGCTAAGTATTACTGATGATTAAATTATAGCAAGCCTGACACGTTTTGTGAAAGCATATTGTAAAAGTGAATGTTGCACTGGAATAAATTATTGAGATGTATGTCATTACACATTCAGCATGCATGAAGTGTTTCTAGGTATCATCTTAATCCAGGTCATGGAAGGACAATGAAGGTCAAGGAGGCAGAGCCTTGAAAGCTTTTTAAGTTATGAATTATTATGGTGGGGTGAATAGGATTTGCAAAGTGAGCAATGATAGTACAGCATTTCCTGAACAAGGAGGCAATCATTATAACATCTTTCTGGAAAGAAGGCTAAATTATTCTTCACAGGCATAAATCATTGTAATATTTTTGACAATTTTTATTATAATTACCATATTGCACTTACTTGCTGCGTTCTCTATAAAATAGCAAGAAAGGATATTCTGTGGTTATTCTGGAATCAAGCACTAATGTCTTTGTCACAAAGAGCAGAATGTAGAAAATAAGTACTCTGAAGAGCTATGGAAAAAGCACAACAAGGCACGTATATTTCCATCAGCAAAATAGATGAATATTATCTCCTCCTCTAATATTTTTTTTTTTTCCAAATTTCAAGCCAAGATTGTGGATGTGATGAATGTGATTCCAAAAAGCAAAGCAGATCACCTATTTACCAAGTAGTTGAATGAGATGTTATTTTCAAACAATGTAAATAAAACTTTAAACCATAAACTGAAAGATTTTTCTTTGATGATCAACTTAGTCCAAACTTTTAAAACAGCTGATATGACTTTATTTTTATTTTCATACAACCCAAAGTTCTGTGCCCCCCATATATGTAAACAAACACACTAAATTTAGAACCATGAAGAACAAGCACGTGGTATATTAGGTTATGTACTACTAGATTCACTTACAGCTGAATAAAAGGATGATGAATTTTGAATAAAAATGTTAACTCTATAAGAGTGTAAGAAAGCTCTTAAAAATATAATAGATTTGACAGTCTATTTTATTTGTATTATCATAGATGACATGTAATAATAAGTAAAATAGGAACAAAATATGTAAGAGAGAAGACACAAAGACAACATAACTTCTCTGTTACGGAGAGTTATGAAGCCCTTTAAAGACATGTAAAATAATTACAATTGTTTACACTGACTTTTCTGTATAAATTTTAGCATCAAAACCCTCTGACTTGAAAAGGTACTTTGTTATAAGTCTAAAGAAATAAAAAAGGGTACTTTGTATTTTCAACTGCATTATTTAATTATTGAAATGAGTCAAAAGTATTATTCAGAGATGGGAAAAATAGCCATTTTCTTATAACATTCTAGGCTCAACCATTGTGAATATTTGTAATAAGGTAAATAATTGCTGTTGATCACAGGGATATGGAAAATGTACCCTGCTGAAGTCTATATTTTGGGCTATTTTAACAACTTTTAAAGGTATTCTATCAGGAAATTGTATGTAGAATTCAGATAACAATGATTATCAAGTACAACCACAGCCATTCAAAATGCAATTATCAGAGAACATTGTATTCACTAGAGAAATAAAACTGAATTTTCTGAAATCATAATGAATGTGTGCAGTTACAATAAACAGGCAACATCTTTCGATTTGACAGGTGGTGTCATACAAGTGCCACATTTCCATATTTAGCTAATAAATATGTTTGCATTTTAATTTCTAATTTCTGGGCTCACTCAACATTTTCCTGTTTGGTAACAAAATATGACTGAGTGAATGAACTTCAACACCATGTTCTAACCCTTATTGCTAAACACACCCAAGATCAGAAGAGTTTGATTTTTTTTTGGTTGGTTGGTTTTTCCTTTTGTAATCTTACAAGAGCTTCAGAATCCTCAATGTGAAATATGAAGAACTCCTTACAATTCAGAGAGTACAAAAGGAAAACTTAATCTTAGGTTTTTTAGGGGAGGTTTTTTCCCTTGAAACCTTTACCTTCATACAATCCACGGCCATATCTTTCTGTCAAATAAAAAACACTCCTTAACCCTCTAAAGCTTATCTTATACTTGTAATGAATTATTGTTGTATTAGACCTAATATAGTAATTTTGACAGCATGATGTTTTAGAGAACATGAAAAGTTGAAACCAACATAACAACAGTGCTTCATCTGTCCCGAATCTCCAGATCTATGTCATTAGTGAGATGGTTCAAAATGAAGTAATTTATCCCCAAAATTCCATACATGCTTCAGATTGAAATAATTTATCCCCAAAATTTGATATTTTTTCAATAAGTTTTTGCTTAGAACTAGAATTAAAAATATGTTCAAGGAGGCTGTAAGTAGCTTGACTTTTTTCACCTTAAATTGGAACAAAACTATACTTTTTTCTTTTATTTTTTCAAACGTAAAATATCTATAATGAAATAATGATTAGACACCCTCTAAAATTTCCTTGTGAAAACACAGAAAAATGTTTAAATGAAAAATACACAGTTGAAAAAATATTTTAAAGTTCTTTAAAAGAAGCAAGTATATGAAACAATTAGATTTTCATAATTTTCAAAATCAATACATTTATATGAAATATTGCTTTATCAAGAACATGACACAAATCCAATGTAGTAATATTTAATTCTTCATTAATCTCAATAAATTCTTCTCAGTTTTGTCTTGTGCATAGGACATTGGAGCGGAAATTAAGAGATTAGTATTTCTATATTTTTAACCATTTATTCGTTGAGAATAAATCCATCATGGCACCTTTCTTTCACTTGATCGTCTTTATCTTTGCTCTCCAAAATTATTGTGCCAAGGAACCTTTCTACCTCTATTTGTGTACCTCAGTTACAACAGTGCAAAGTACTTAAGGACCACCTATGGAAAATATATAGAATAGAGACAACAAATTGGCTTTGATTTGTCAGAATTATAGCAGGATTTTGTCTTGAGTTTTTTACCCTTCATGAGTGCTTGCAATTCATTCAGTGTTTTTAAGCACTATTGAAATTATCCCTTTCATTATTCAAAGTCCTTTTTTATAAAACGATGTCTCATAAGTAAGCTCTCAAAAATCTTTTATCAGCATATTTCTGTCCTTCTGGTTGCTTCCTTTGTTCTCTGTTGTGCTCTGTGTGACAGAACCATCAAAAGTCGAAAGGCTCTGGTGGATATTCTCTGTTTTATTCTTTTATGACATAATTCTTCTAAATCCTTCTAAAAATTTTCTAAAAGAATCAGATAGTAGGAAGGAGAAAATACTGTCATTTTAATGGATCTTCATATGATTACTCTCTTTCCATATATTTTTTTGTATTACTCTATATTACTCTTCACATGACACTAAATTTAAAAAAAAAAATATTTTTGAGGTTCATAACATGAACCTCATAGTTCATAGTTCATAACAATGAAGTTATCTGGGCGTTTAAGGATTACTTTCTGACTTAATTCTCTAATATTATCCCTTACAATACTCTAATGTGTTCTTTGAAATCAGTACTTCTTGTTTTCTTTTAAAAGTTAATGTTCACTTATCTGATGATGCAAGTATACAAGGGGAAAACAGGTGTACTCATCAAGAATTATTCATACAAATTAAACAGCCTCACAATGGCTGATATTATAACATTTACTCTGTTCTTGCTTTTAGCTTATAAATTTAATATACTGCTTCAATATTTAGATCATTCTTGAAGGAGTCTTACTCAGTATGTAGAATGTTTGGGCCACAATTTTTTATTTATTTTTTTTTACTCATTAAATAAAAACACCCTATGAATTTTGAATTTTGAAAGATGCACAAAGAAGGGATCATTAGATTTTTTTATTTTCTCAGAATCACTTCCAAGTATTGACATACTTCTGAGGAGCTTCAGATTTCCCAATTTTAAATATAATAACAGATAACATGTTATATAAAACAATACCTTATATTAGATTAACTTGTTTAAAGATAACAGATTAAGGGAAACTTTGGAGTTTGCAATCAAATTACAAAAATCTATTTTTAAAGTAAGTTTTTATTTTTTACTTATTTGGAAAAATGTGTATACAATTTTTTCATAGTTCTAACCATCAACACATTTCATTTATAAAAGGTGTAATATTCATTACATATTAGTATCATGATTAGTAGTAGTATTATGTCATGATTAGCAGTAGTATTTTCGTGTACAAATTATTACTATTAGTACTAGTATTAATATCATTATATAATTTCATTTCTTTTTGATTAATAAAATATTTTTATCTCAACCCACAGCTCTTCTTACCTTCCCCTCTGATTCTCTTCCCCATCCCACTGGGGGAGGGAGGAGTTGAGGAAGCAGCTGTGTGGTGCTTTGGTGCTGACTGGGGTTAAACCATGACATTTAGCAAGGGTATTCTTGTTCTACTTCATATGGTCCAAATATTCAGTTCCCATGAACGCCCTTGAGTAACAGAAGACTGTAAATAAGAAATAGTATTTACATTTCTTCAGGCTTTCTCTTCTATTAAAATATTCAGGTGTTTTTCCTTTTTTGTTGTGTTCAGCATTGTTCATCAGTTAACAAGTAATTTTCTTAATCAACGAAAAGGGAAAGTCTTTGAGAGTAGACTGGACTAGACTAGACTGGTTCCAGTTGGAAGGTGCCTACAATAAATAGCTGGTCCAACTGCCTGAGGCATTCAAGGCTTACCATAAGTTAAAGCATGTTGTTAAGGGCATTCTCCAAATGGCTCTTAAACAGTGACAGGCTTGGGGCATTGATCATCTCTAGGAAGCCTGTTCAAGCATTTGACCAACCTATGGGTAAAAAAATGCTTCTCAGTGTCCAGTGTGAACCTCCTCTGGAGCAGTTTTGAACCATTCTTATGCACCCTATCACTGGATACCAGGCAGAAGAGAGCAATGAGGTCACACCTTTGTCTCCTTTCCCACAAACTAGACAAACTGAGAAGTCCTTGGCATAAACTCATAGTCCTCATAGGCCATGCCTTCCAGCCCTTTCACCAGCTTTGTTGCTCTTCTCTGGACACTTTCAAGCACCATAATATCCTTCTTAAATTGTAGGGCCCAGAACTGCACACAGTACTCAAGGGGAAGCTGCAATATTGCATCTACATGAAACATTTTTCTATATCCTATGTGATACTGAATTTCATATAGGAATCCCAGCATTAAGCCCATTAGCTCAATTTTACTTGAACATAGTATGTAAAAGGAAATTAGACTTAAAAAAAAATCACTTGCCTATTATGTACTCTATTTTAAGAACTCTCTTAAATTCAGAAAATCAGACAGAAATTTAGGATAGAAGCTTTTATTCATATATGAGATTTTTTTTTGCACCTGATACCATCTTATCAAATTTTCCTATTCTAATAAACATTACTTGAGAATTCCTAAGAACAGAAATATTTTCTTTTTTTTTCCCAGTAGTGTTATTCAGCCTTTTAACACCCAACATTAAAATCCTTTTCAGCTGCATTCTAGATGCAGATCTTACAATGTGAGTTACAGTCACCTGTATAAAGTTTACCATGCAGAGTAATTAGTAATTTGGCCAGTGAGTAAATAAGATAAACATGCTATACATAGTAAATAGACAGTCTTTGCATGTATTCAGAGATATTTTCATCAGGAGAGAAAACATTTAACTTGGCAATAATGATTAGTATTCATATGTTCTATGAAAACTTCCTTATCTTTTGTATCCTCTGTCCTTTGAACTGATAACTTTCTAGTCACACTGAATAAGCTAATTATTACACACTTATGTTTCTGTTTAAACACATCTGCTTTAACTGGAATTGCAGAAGAAATACCCTTATGCCACTCTATTGATTGGTGAGTCATTAAAGTTCCAATTCAAGAAACATCTGCTAGTTACTCAGACTCAGGTGTCTTGCTTGATTAGATATTAATTCTTAAATTGATGCCAGATTCCCATTAACCCCCACATGAATAAAAATCAGGACTAAATTTGCCAGAAATTTTTAAAATGTGGTATAACTGGCCTTCTTCTTAAGGTAATTACAGATCAGAAGGATTTTCTTGTGCAGTTGGGGAAGTATGTGGGGATGGAGTATGTTAAGGACTATATCTGAGTTAACATATTGATAACAAAGATATTACTTAAACACAGTTCATATCTTCAACTTTAAAATTTCTATCTGAATATATCTGGAAATACTGGAAGATACTAATACAAGGTATGATTGCTGAAGTCTGTAAGATTAGATAAAGTGTGCAATAACCTCATTACTACTGAAATTTTCTAAACAAACCCAAACCCATGTATTATTGGCAATATAAATAACCTAAATTGTTTTTAGTCCTTAATAGCATCTTTAAACTAGGATTTATCAACTTTACAACTAAATTTCAGTGATAAATTCAATATACAGTTTAAGTAGTGGTAGTATCTGTATCAAATATTAGAAGTAGTTTATGAAAGACATTCTATGACTTGGAAACTTTTAAGGTTTGCATTTCTAAATGAATTGCTCAATCAGTACTTGGGATAAATCAAGGTATGCATTTAGATATGTAAATTAAAAACATTTATTTTTATACAGATTTAATAAATGTCTGTTAAAAAAAATTAGTTGAAAAGGCTTATAAAACTTATCTCTAAGAGAACTAGCATACTGATTTTTAAACTTTCCACTGGTATCTGTAAGCAGAAATATTTGCTTGTGACTTTCCAATTTTTTGCTTTTGTTATATGTGTATTCTGTATTGTACCTCTAAATTAGAATAACAGAATTCTGAGATGAAGGATAGCTTGTATTTATAGAAACATACCTGGAATGTCAGAAGTCTAGCTTAATTGTGGGCAAGATGTTTATTCTTTATGGACTTCAACTCAGAATAAGAGAATATCTTTGTTTAACTTTAAGAATTGGATTATGTCCACTACCTACATCCCCAATGCCTAAAAGGAAAAGATAACTATTGTGTTAATGAAGAAACAGTTAGAATTGTACATAGCATACTGAAAATAAAGTTGTTATTTGTGAGGGTTTTTTTCCAGACAAAATTATTTGAGTAGGTTTTAAGGCCAGATAAATATATTAAAAGATCAAGCTTCCCAAAATAAAATGGCTAATTTTGCCATAACAGAACAAAGCTGTAATAAAAAAAAAAAAATTCTTGCTTACTTCTAAAATACAAAGAATTCTGGTTTTAACAAAAACATTCTCTAGCCATCAAATTTGTCACTACATGTAGGTGAATGTAGACAGAAGTAGCTCCTTATACACTGTAACTTTCCAATAAAATCTTCCTTCTTATTTTGATGAAATCTATGTAGGGAGCTGCTAAAAGAAAAAAATATTTTGGATTGTGGAAATTGTAGGTTTCTTTACAGCTCTGTATAAGATGTGGGAAAGATTCAACTTAAAATATACTCATGTCCTTAGGGATACATACAGGCAAGTACATGTGGATTATGCTGCTGTTTGAATTCCATTTTAAATAGCTCACTGTAAATATTATGAGTACCTGAATACAGAGTAGAGACATTGAATTCTATTGTGGACAAGATTTAGTAACAAAAATTTGTGGTTATAATTTTTATTGTCACAGAACAAGTCCTTGATTTTGTTGAGTGTAACAATATAATGATGAATGTGTGCTAACCAATAGATAATTTAATCAATATCACTGGGTTAGTACTAAAGTTTATGAATAACAAGTCTGTTATAAATAGGAGTGTGTTTGCAGGTTTTTTTTAAGGTTAACTCCTAGATCTGATATTTCCACAAAGAAAAATAATATAGACAAGAATCATGAAGAAACTTTATTGGAGTTAAGCTTTCAACTTTTGTTATCTGTATAGAGGATGGGTCAGTTCTTTTTGTCTTATGTTACATAATATGTCTGTTTGTAATTGGCAACTATCCCTCCTAGCAATTTCAAATTTCTTGATTACATTTACATGTGTGATTGATATGCATTGTGAAATGGAAAGCTTGGGTCTGATGAATCCTAAAGATAAATTTATAAGTTCAATTTTCTGGATATTTTGGAAAGTCAGTCTAATGATAGTGACACAGATATAAAAAAATAGTACAGGACAGGTTTGGGGTTTTTTTCCCCTATACTAACTGAAATAATACTCAGCAGAAAAGTATGAATACCAGAGTAATAATAAAAAAGACATGGGGAGAGACTTGAAGAATTGATTTGTACATCAAAAATGTAAATATGCTAGTTATTTCAAAAAAGAAATTATGTCAGGAATTAGATGTGAGATTTGTAATACTACTAACTTTTGTGATCTTTTAGTAAAGCAACAAATACAAGAAAAGTAAGGCATGTTTGAATATGTGAGCTTGTTCTACCTTTCTAAAAGCAAGCCAGGACATGAATTGATTTTGGGGTTTTTTTGGTTATGATATTTGCATTTCACTTATAAGAAAGTGATGAAAATTAACAAAAAAGAGAAAGAATGTTGATTTAATTTTAAGAATGAGCTGCTAAATCACTAGAAAAAACAAAGTATGAGGCTCAAGTCAACTTTGTTTTCTCTCTATTATTATTAACAGATATTAAAGTGTCATTTGGATCAAATTCTTTTCAATTTAAATGTGAATACATTTTCAAAGGTTGCCTTTAATATTAATGATAGTAAACCAGTACTTACCCATAAAGAATATGCAGTTGGTCTCACTAAATTAGTATTATCTTCTTTATGGAGGGATCAATTGTTTAAGTGTTGGCTTTTATTCCCACTTAAAGTGAAAATATGAGTGAGTATAATAAGGTACTGTCTCATTTATGGTGTCATTTGGAATAGACGTATGGTTTCATGAAACTGTAGAATAAAAATGGAAACAAATGTCCAGAAAACTGTGCTTGTATGTTACGTGTTTCAGTTAAGACTCCTCAAATAGGAACTTTTCTCTCTGTAAGAGAGAGAGTGTATAGTGCTGTGATTTTACAGTGTGAATAGTGTTAGAACAATTTTGCTAGTGCAAAATGGCTGGAGAAGTTAATAGACATTTTTCTCTTCCTTTCTCTAGGTCCAGTAACCAGAACTGTTAAGCTCGAGCTTACTTCCTTGCTTGAGAGTCTGCTAATAAAAACATATTAGCAGACAAGCTGTATTTCACCAGTAGGCTTGCTCCCTGCACTTTTCTCTGGTAAGTGCTGCCGGAGATCCACAGACTGATATTTTTTCTCTAGTCTAAAAAACTAAGGTAGAGATGAACAGCAATCAAGTGCAATATAGAAAAACACAGAGCAATCTAAGGTTACATAGGCCCTCAAATGCAGAGATATTAGGAGCAAATGCCAATTTATAACATCTCTAGCCTTGTATAAAGATGTCAGTTAATAGATGATATCAATTAAAGACAGCTTTTCTGCTTCACAAAACATTATAGCCAAAGAACAAGGAAAAGTGAATACCAACACATAAATGAGAGACTACAGTAGGACAACAATGTGTGGTGGATTGATCTTGGCCAGACACCCACCCATCTGTTCTCACACTCCTCAATAACATCTCTAGCCTTGTATAAAGATGTCAGTTAATAGATGATATCAATTAAAGACAGCTTTTCTGCTTCACAAAACATTATAGCCAAAGAACAAGGAAAAGTGAATACCAACACATAAATGAGAGACTACAGTAGGACAACAATGTGTGGTGGATTGATCTTGGCCAGACACCCACCCATCTGTTCTCACACTCCTCATCTTCAGGGTCAGGGGAGGAAAAAAAAAAGTCACAGGCAAAAGAGACTTTTGGAAAAATAACTGTGATCTCAGCTAATAGATTAGAGCTAGCAGTCAGTCAACAACGCAGCAGTTTGCAGAGCAGGCTCTGGGGTCTGGTTCAGGATCTTCTGTATACAAGGTCTAGGACCATTGGGGAATACCTGTGAATCCTCTGAAAAATGTCTGAGAAGTGCCTCCTGCTGGCAAGGAAAGATGAGACAAGGGGAGCCACAAGGGTGTGAGCCTGAGGAAGCTCTAGTAGCTCTAATGAGCATGATCAGCTGCCCTTAATCAGGTTGCCTGGAGCATTTGTTGCAACTTCCCCCTAGTTAAGGAGGGTCAAGCATCCTTTAGCTGTTGTTTGGAAGGGACCTATATAAGAGCCTTCCTCAGAACACAGCTCACTGTGGCCAACAACAGATGCAGCAGTTTGTGTAGTAAGGCAAAAAGAAGGGGACCTCAGCTGAATTTATCCCAGTGGAGCAGTCCCAGGTACAGCGGTAACGTGTCACAGGGATGTTGCCGTACCAAATGGTTGAGCAGCTGTATGTGCTATTCCTAGAAGGTAGGAATAAGTGGCACGAAGTGTAGTTGGAGCCAGTAACTAATAGTGTTTATCATCTTCATTAATGATCTGGATGATGGTGCAGGGTACACGCTCTGCATGTTTGCTGATGATGTAAAATCAGATGCTGGGCAACCATCTTTCAATGACCTTTCAATGCTTAAAGGGAGCTTAGAAGAAAGATGAGGATAGACTTTTTAGTAGGGCATGTAGTAATAAGACAAAGGGTAACGGTTTTAAACTAGAAGTGGGTAGATTCAGACTAAATATAAGATACTTTTTTGCAATGAGGATAGTGAAACACTGGAACAGGTTGTCCAGAGAGGTGGTAGATGCCCCATCCCTGTAAACAATCAAGATTAGTTTCAATGGGTCTCTGAACAACCTAATCTAGCGGAAGATGTCACTGCTTATTACAGGGTGGTTGGGCTTCACAACCTTTAAAGGTCCCTTTCAATGCAAACCATTCTATGATCTCTAGGTGGCCCTGCTTGAGCAAGAGAAGTGGACTAATTGATCTCCAGAGGTCCCTTCCAACCTCAATCATTCTTTAATTCTGTGAAAAATAAATTATTTTATTGTCAATTAAATCAGAGTAGGATGGTTAAAACCAGAGTAAAACCAGCTTCCCCCCCATTTTTACCAATGTTGAAACTCATACCTTCATCACTGACCCTTCTACTTCCCACTGACCACCTCTATGACAAGAGGGGGGGGTTGGAGGTGTGTGCATAGAAATGAGAAATGTGTGTGTGTTTACAGACGATAACAATTTTCTGGGTCTTCTGCATGGGTTGAAGTTGTTTCAGGAAATATCTAACTGCTCCAGCTTGAGGTCCTAAATGGGCTGTAGCACAGAGATCTGCTGCAGGGCGGGTCCTTCTCATAGGCTGAAAGTCTCCAGGAAAAAACCAGCTTCAGCATAGGCTCTCTGAGAGCCACAGTTTGGTCTGGAAGTACCCAACAGTTCTGCCTTGGGCTCTTCTCTAAGCTACAAGGGAATACCTGCTCTGACACATGGGGCTCATCCTTCCCTTGTTTCTTCTCTGAGCTTGTTGTCTGTTGCAGAACCACCTGTCTCTGGCATGGGGCAGCCCCATGTCTCCTCGCACAGAAGTCACCTCTGCAGCCCTCGACTGTCAACACTTTGTCCAATGCAGTGTTGTATCCAGTAGTCTTAGTGCAGCAAAAGCTGTTCCTTCAGAAAGAGACATGATTGAAGACCCTAAGATATCCTTCTGAATTTTTACAGGACTTTTATTAATACTACTATTTAAGAGAAATCTGAGAAAGGAATGCAAAATGTTTCTTCTTTGAAAAAAGGATCTTTAAGTCCTAAAAAAGTCTAATTTTTTCTAGTTTCTAATCATTCCAAAACATGTCCTTGCACAACTTTTATTTCACTTACCTACTGCTGAGTTTCAAAATCCCTTTGGTGTCAGTAAACAGATAGGATACCCAGGGTAACAAATCATGTCTAAGCAGCCC
Organism: Eurypyga helias; assembly: GCF_000690775.1. Classification (NCBI taxonomy): domain Eukaryota; kingdom Metazoa; phylum Chordata; class Aves; order Eurypygiformes; family Eurypygidae; genus Eurypyga; species Eurypyga helias. Next base: position 51,165 of record NW_010259666.1, read on the forward strand.
TCATTACAGAAGTCCTTTAGAGAGAAAAACAGTCTGCTGCCTTTTTTTTTTAATTAATATTGTGAAAATCTGAATATCTAGGTTCTAAAATTACATTAAGAAAAATGATAGGGATTTTTATAGTTTCTTTGCATTAGGGTTTTGTTCTGTGTTGTTTTGAACATAGAAATAATATTATGTTTTATAAAAAGTGTACTTTAATTATAGTAGAATTGAATTTGAAGTGTTAAAGTTTCAAAGATATTCAAAGTGTCAGAATTAAGGTTGCCTGTGAAAAAACTCGTAGCTAATTTCTTTTCAAATGTATTATATTAGCAGGATGTGTAAAACCAGTGTCAAGTAATTGCAAATACTTGAGTCACTACTTGCAATTCAGTACTGTTTGAGGACCAAAAGGGTTATTTTAAAATACCACTTTTATATGCACCCACCAAAAAAAGCTTGAGAGAAGAAAGATATGAAAAGGGAGGTAAGAACTGGGTGACTAAATTTATTGATAACTGCTTTTCAATTTCCCAGAGAGAGATTAAAATATATTTATCATTTACTGGAAAAAAAGAAAAAGAAATTAAGAAGTATTATTTTTTTGCTTTGCAAAAACAGAAGGCAGGACCAGTCAGACCAGTTCTGTCTCTAATAAATTTAGCTCATGACATTTTCCATCTCTAATAAACATGAGTGATTACGATATATTTAAACATTTGTGAAGATTGAAAGCTTAATATTATATTTCTAATGATTAATGTTGTTTTTCACTCTGCTCTTATTTTACACAATTCCAGATGTACAGCCAATATTAGACTTTTGAAGAACCAATGAAACGTATTTTTTCAGGGTATGCTGACCCAATTATAAATGGCTGAGGAAAGAAATATCCAGGGGGCTTAGACACTGATACTCCCTTCCTCTTGGCTACCTGGTAATGTTTCCTTACATCAGAGTTTTACAGTTGGAAATCTACATTAATTTTGTGCTTAAAAACAAACCAAAACAAAAAACCTCAGAATCTCTTTATTCTTTGCTTGAGTGTCTATTTTTCTGGCCCAGTGCTTGAAATCCTACTCTGATGCACATTTCAATACATACCAAATCTCTATGCAATTCTATCTGAGTGAGATTCAACTCATCTCTGAAGACAATATTTATTAGTTCTCCAGACAAATTAAAAGACCTTGATAGTTAAAATAAGTCCCATCTTATGTCTTAATATATCTCCATTAGGGATTTTTGTGGCTGTAACTTCATTATCTGTGTACATCTCTAATACAAACAATGAGTATCAATTAAAATGAGATTGAAGTGAGGCTTGGGGCAAGTATAATTTCCTTTTAATATGCTTTTCAAACACAATTGCAAATAGAAATGGTTGTATTTTAATGGCTTCCACTTTGAAGTTAAGGAGATCCAAATCTGGGACTCAGTTTGGCTGCTTTACAGCAGTTCTTACATAGTGCATTCCTGGAAGCAAATGAACTGCACCTTTGAGAGCCTTTGACCACACAGGCACAATCCCCAAGGATATAGAACTTCTGTAGCAGTTCCAGTATGTTCATTTTTGTGGTTGTAAGCAAAAGGCATGTGACCTGGAGTCCCATATGCCATGCTTATAATGTCAACTGAGTGAGAAAAATCTACAAAATATTTGTCATTTAAATCACTTAATGTTTAAAGGTCATTGAAGGGAGCTGAAGACCGAGAAATGAAAATCCAGGAAAAAAAAATCCCTTTAATAGGAGAAACTATGAAAACTCTCAGACATACTTGAAAGATCTTACCTCAGCTACATCACAAATGAATTATATAACATAATAATCTGAATTTATTAAGTATATTTCCTCATTTGACATGTCCTTGCATTTATCTAGGTATAGAAGTAGAAACACTAGGTAATAATTACTAATTTTGAATCATCATGGATTTCCTCCAAACCGTTCCCTTATTCTGTTCTACATTTTAAACTCTAGGGGAATGCAATCAAAAGCAGTAAATGAACTTACTTTGAAGCTCTCTAAGGCATTCTCAGCTTGCCATCAAACTATTACTGTAACAAATTATTTCTGAGGACTGTCCAAAAAGGCTTTTCGTATTGGATTCCTTTATGCTTGTTCCATCTGAAAGTGAAATTTGCTGTAAAATGGAAAATAAACACAAAAAGAAATGTTTTCTCTCACACTTGAAACAAAACTAAGTTATTTTTGTCCTTCAGTATGAATTCTAAGTTGGAGCCTAAGTAATGAGGGAGTACTGTTCCAGGAATAAAACGTCAATTTATTTGTCTGCAATTCAGCTTGTGTTTCTTGTTGATTCTCTGGTATTAAAGAAAATGTGATTAGCTATGAATTACTGATACTGACTATCTCCAGAAATGAATGAATGAAGCTATGAGGGAATGTCCTGGTTTCAGTTGGGATAGAGTTAATTTTCCTCCTAGTAGCTGGTGTAGTACTGTGTTTTGGATCTAGGATGAGAATAATGTGATAACACACTGGTGTTCTGATCGTCGTTAAGTGATGCTTATGCTGAGTCGATGACTTCAGCTTCCCATGCTCAGCCAGTGAGGAGGTACATGAAAAGTTGGGATGGAGAGCTGACCCAAAGTGGCCAAAGGGACGTTCCATACCTTATGATGTCACGCACGGTTTATAAACTAGGGAGAGTTGTCCAGGGAGCAGTGATCACTGCTCAGGGATTGGCTGGGCATCAGTCAGTGCGTGGTGAGCAGTTGCATCACTTTTTTCCTGGTTTCCACCCCCCCTCCTTCTTTGTTGTTCTCCTTTTCATTACAATTTATTAGTATCATTATTTTAATTTTATTTCTATCATTAAGCTGTTCTTACGTCAGCACGCTTGTTTTCTTACTTTTGCACTTCTGATTCTCTCCCCCATCCCACTGAGAGGAAAGGATGAATGAGCAACTGTGTGGTGCTTGGTTACTGACTGGGCTTAAACCACAACAGGGAGAAAGGGAGGGTAAAATAGAAGTAAATACGCATTATTCAAAATACTAGCATAAATCACATTAATCTGGTATGTGATGCAAGAAAATATAAAACCAACCATATTCAAAATTTGAACACACAAGCAGCAGTTAAAGCACATGAATAAAACCAGAAGATAGTAGTATATCCTGTACAGGCCTACAAGTGGAGGTTAGTTAACCTTCATGTTATAATCTATGTTAGTTTTCTGGGAAAAGAGGGAGGGAGGATTTTGTGCCTAAAACACATGGCTGGACAATCCTGTAGTATGATTACTTGGGATTGCGGTCTTTTGAGTTCCTGTAAGATTTTTTTAGAAGTAACCTTTATTAATTTCTACTACCAGGTAAAGGAATGTTACATGTAGATATGCTGTTTTACCTCAAAATAAAAGGAGGGATGTAGATGGTGTCATTCACATGTATTGGGCAGGAACCAAGTACAGGCTTCTCTTAGAGTTAGTCAGTTAAATTCATCTATGAATCACTGAGGTTAACTGAGAGTAGTATGCCTGTAGACATCTCCATGTGAAAGAGGTAAAGGCAGTCATAGTTACCTATAGTAGCATACGGGTCTCTGCAATCAAGGCCTATAATTATACTCTGCCTTGATTTTCCTTGAAATATTAATCTCATTACGGTGTCTTCTGCTGTGGCCCATTCTGGCCAAGAGCAGTGGTCAAAACCAGCCCAGAGTAAGGGAAGCCCTGACTAGTTCTGAGACCCTATAAAGCCTATAGCATTGACTAGTAATGACAAAGTGTGCTTACTGGGTGACAGTTTCACTGAGCTGCCATACTTTGGTTTGTAATACGACTTTCTCTGTGACAGTATAAACCAGCACTTCCAAACAGCTTTGCAAATAAATTTACTTGTGTAGTGGTGGGGTTTGTTTGCTTATTTGTTTTTTAATGCTTGATTAAAGTGAAGGACTCTTAACTATAACTTTAATTTATACAGGAGCTTAATGTAGATTAGATCAAGTACAATTATGAGGGGTTTAATTAACTATAGACAAAAATTATAGATTGTAACCAGCATTTCTGAAAAGAAAAACACATAAAAATTAATGCCAGCCATAAATGTCTGCAGCATGGGGACTGTCACTATACTTTTATATCTGGCAGTGAATACAACCCTATTATTATAATTTTAGGAAAAAAACCCCAACCCATAATTTCAGGTATTTTATTTCTTATAAATGTGTATATAAAGACTCACATCTGTATTCCTGTGAGAATGAATGGGAATAAAGGAGATGAAACTGTGAAAGGCAAACAAGCAGGTAAAAGTAAAATTGCAAAATCTTAATTATGTCTGCCTCTTCCATACAGTGCGTTGGAAAGAGAACAAGACTTAAGAAAAAACACTTTTTTTTATTGGACTTGTACTGTTGAAGTAGTATAATGACTGTAAGAATCTGGAACAAATTCTTTATTTTCCATTTAAGGAAGAAAGGTGAAACAACACAAAACTGGAGAAGATAGGCATATATTGATGATCTGCACTTTTTTTAAGAGCAGAAAATGTTCAGTAAAGAGATGTATTTCAACAAGAAGATGAGGCATGATTTCCTGTGTCTTCTTTTAAATTTTTCCTCTAGCTTAATTATTTAAACGTTCTAGTGCCTGCTTTTGTAAATGAGAAGTAACATATATGACTCAGATTGTGGACCTCAGCTGTCATTACTTGACATATGGTTAACATTTAGCAAAAGACACGTCTCTAACTATTTTATGTCTTCCAGATAGCTTTTCAGACATAATGAATGATTTGCAATAAGGATATTGCTGGCAAATCGGTTTAATTTTGTTTCTGTGTCTGCAAGGGGATGTCTTTTTTTTCGCCCCTCCTTCTTTTCCACCCTTTTTCCCAGTTGAGTGGGAATTAAGAATATCTATCTATTCCTTCCTCAGTATTATAATACATTTAACAATTTTTAGTCTGTATTGAGTGTGAAAACTTGTCTGAAACTTTGAGTCATCCGTAGTGGGACAGACAACTTAGTCAACTTCACTGTTTAATCACATGACCTAGTTGTTATGCAGACTAAGTATTTATTATTTAACCTGACAGTAAGTCATCTGAGCTGATTTTCCTCTTTCAAATTCTGTAGCATACCCCATCCAGTAATTATTGTTCCACAGAATTATATATGTAGAATAATATACATATTTTTTAATTAAGAAAGAAGAAAAACAAACCCCAAAACAAAGCCTTCAGAAAACACTTTCCAAAATCACAATAAAATGCAAAGCATGATTTGGTTTCTTTCAAAATTGCTTCTCTCATAAACAGACACAATTATCATATTTTCTATTACACTCCTCCTGTTCTGAGATTATATTGTCTCTTTCCAGGCATTCGTGGTGGGTTAGCTTCAGCTAAGGTCCAGACGCCCACCCAGCTGCTCTCTTGCTCCTCAATAGAACAGGCGGAGAAGATAGAATTTGAAAGCTCATGGGTTGAGGTAGAGGTGGGCAAATCATTTACTATACTGACACAGGCCAAACAGACTCCATTTGGGAAAATTAAATTTTTTTTTTGTCACTTAAAATAGATTCTGGTAGACAAAAATAACATCTTTCCTTCTCCGCCTTTTCCCATGTCTTACTTAACTCCTTTGCTTCCAACTTCTCCAAGCTGAACTTCGCTCATTCACTTCCAATTCATCTGGGGCATGGGAGGCTGCAGTTGGCACATTTCTGTTTATTTCAGTTTATTTCTGCTGCTCCTTATTCCTAACACTCTTCCTCTGCTCCAACATGGGTCCTCCATGGGCTGCAGTCCTTCTGAAAAAAAGAAAAAACCTGCTCTAGCATGTATTCTTCAGTTACAGTGGAAACCTGCTCTGTCCCTTGGAGCATGTCCTCTCCCTCCTTCTCTCACCTTGGAGCTTCCTCTGCTGTCTCTCGCTATTTCTGGTTTTGCCTCCTCCTCTGATATTTTTTTTTTTAATTTTCTAAAATATATTTTCACAGAGGCGCTACCGACCTTGCTGACGGGCTCAGCTGTGTCCTATAGTGAGTCTCTGCAGAGTCAGCTGGAACCAGCTGTGCCTGGCATGGGGCCCCCCCCTGACCCCCCCCCCCCAGTACCAAAACAGTGCCATATAAACCCAATACAGTATTTGTGAAAGCTTTTATAGGAGGGTATACCAATGTGAACTACTAAACTATATAGGCTTGCTGCGTATTGTATGTGGGGCAAAAAAAGAAGTCTTTATTTTTATTCTGAGTCCCAAACTTGCACATGAGTTCCGGGAAGGAGGTTGTCTGCTGAGTTCTTTTCTTTCTTCCCTTTCCTTTCCCTCCTTAGCTTCCCCTCTTCCCCCTTTCCCTTCTTTATTTCTTCTACCTTGCTAGAGAACCCAGATGATGGAACAGATCACAGTCTGGGGGACCATGAACTGGGTATCATTCACATCTTTGAACTTGTTATGACTTATATAATCAGAATGCTCTCTTTTTATGAAAGCCCCAGTATGAAATGAATAGTGTCTGCAAAATTTGTAGATAACTACCCACTTGGGACATAATACTTGTAATGTATTTTTCCCATTCCACTATTTACAATTTATTATAAGTGCTACTTAATGAAGTTGAAATAAAAAAACCAAAACCACAACAAAACAATAACTGCCTACTATTCAATCTAAAGTTCTATTATAATGGAAGAAGAAAATACAGCAGGTATAACCATTAATCACTAGAATATTTTCATCATAATAGAATTAAAAACCTGCTATTAAACACCCATCTTTTTGATATAAATACACAAATTCTGTGAGGTTTTAAAGAGAAATACTTGCAAATTTCTTTGTAGATATTCATCTTCAGCCTAGTGATGGCTCTTGGCAAAGGTGATGAGGATAACACATGCAGCATGGAGATGTTTAGACAGACATCAGCATTTATATAACATTGCACATTAAAACTCAATCTGTATTGGAAAGCACCTAGGTTTGTCTTCATGTACTTCAAAGGTGGTGTAACTTGTCTAAGCTGCCAACTTAAAATTGCTTTCACTTACACCAGAGTAAGGTCTTGGTTACACTTTTGAATTCACTAGAGTTATGCAAGTAAAATAAGAATAGTAAATAAAAAGTAAACAATGCCAGAGGTAAGGTCTTCAACTCCACATTTTCTCAAGGTTTTTGCTGTTGCTTTTTCAACGAGTGTAATTTCATACCAAGCATTTTAATGGTGAAAGTCATGTGGTCTCTTACAGATTTTATTTGTCATGAAGCGCAGACCTAGAATACACTTTTCAAAATATGGGCTGCTTGAAGGTTATTAAAAAAAAAAAAAGAATCTAGATAGCAGAGGGGTGGGGATGATAAACTGGTGAGGAAGTGAAGTGCATAATGGAAAAGGAATCAGTGAATGACACGTGAGGACTCTAACTGCTCTATTGGCTGTGGCAGGGTTGGCCAATAATTTAATTTTATGTCTAGCTGGTTATTATGCAAAAATGCTGTTCATATTAGACTGTAAAGACTAACAATCCCATGACAGCTTCAAGCTAAAATCTGTTCCTCATCCCTCACCTTTATTCAAACAGAAGGAATCATTATTACTGTGGCATTTAAATGTTGTAGCTATTGCAGCATGTAATACGTAGTATCAACACACTATTCTTAATAGAAACAAATCTGATGCCAGTTTATTAAAATCTGGTTAATTATTTGGACACATCTGTGCTTTTGAAATTATTCCACAAGGCAAGGTATACACTATGCATAATAACTGAAAAACACACAGGTTTTCAGAACAGTTCAGATATAAATGAAAACCTAAACCTTGCAGGATGCTTCCCATTTTGATCAGTTGCAACTCACAGACATGCAGAAACATATTTTAGCGTGAAAGGCTGTGAAAAATAACCCTTGCTTTAGAAGGCCATTAGCATTGTGATCATCCTTTGAAAGGTCAGTAATGCTGGAGGCTGAGACAAAGGCAAAAGAGATGTAGCTGTGAAATCTGTGTGTCCCAGATGCTCTGCAGTATTTCAAGAAGCCATTACATAAAAAGATGAGTTATGAAAACCTTCAGAAAACCTGCAACTGTGGCCGGGGCTAGCATTGCTTTCTGTATTACCATGTTACAAGAGATCATGAGATGCACTTGATGTCTCTCTGTTCAACACGTGGCTCATTGTTCTGTCATGAAACAAAATTCCTACCATGCTAAAAGGGGACACTTAGCAGTTTACAGCAAGTGTGTAGTATTTAACGACAGTTGCTCTCTCAGTGTTTCTTTGTTCCTGTTTTCAAAGATAATTCCAGGGTTAACCTTGTAACTGAAGTGTTCTGTCAGGGTGACATTCTTGCAGAGAAGGTGAGCACCTGTGTTGGTAGGCTGCTTGAGGTGTATACTCTGTGCATGCTGGGAATGCTGAAGTATGTGTTTACAGGATAGAACCGAATTTTGGATTTCATGCTTACTTCTCTCAGTGCTGTTTGCTGGTTGTGAGGAAAAAATGTAACTATAAAAGAATTACATTAAGAAATAAAAATAAATGGAAGGTTAGGCCTTTGCTTGCCTTTATCTAACTACTTTTGCTTGATTTCTTTTCTCCAAGTCCGTATATCTATCTTACAAATCACCTGTATATCTGACAGTTTCATATTACTGCTCAAGCTACTTTTGCTTCAGGTTTTGCTTTTTTTCACTGCTGTACTGAGTCCAGCTGGGATGGAGTTAATTTTCTTCATATACGCCTGTATGGTGCTGTGCTTTGGATCTGTGGCTGAAACACTGCTGAAATAACATTTTGGCTACTGCTAAACAGTGCTTGCACAGCCCTGAGGCTTTTTTTGTCCTGACTCAGCCTCCCCCAGTGTGCAGGCTGAGGATGGGCCAGGGGGTCGGAGAAGTCACTGCTGAGGTAGCTGACCAAAACCAACCAAATGGACAGCATATGGGGTTATCTAAAGCAACAAAATATTCAGGAAAAAGGGAAGAAGGGGGTTATTTGTGCTTGTGGGGTTTGTCTTCCCAGGTAAGCATTATGTGTGCTGAGGCCCTGCTTCCCAGGAAGTAGCTAAACATCTGCCTGCCTGTTGGAAGCAGTGCAAAAATTCCTTATTCTGATCTGCTTGTGCATGCAGAGTTTGCTTTCCCTAACATGACAATCCATGTATTTCCTTCTTATTCTCTCCTCCATCCTGCCATGGGCAGGGGAGTGAGAAAGGAGCTCTGTGAGTGCTTGGCTGCTGGTTGGAGTCAACCCACAAGAATTATTTATTCCACCCTCCTGGTATCAAACTCTCCTGCATTTATATTTATTATATTTCCTGGTTTTAAAAGATTTTTAGATATACACATGTATTTGGTAGTTATTTTTTTTCTCCAAAATCGAAGAGGAAGGGGAAAAAATATCCCTAAGTTTCTAAGTTTCAAGGTTAATTGTGTGATATTTGAAACTCCAAATCTCCTTTAAAAAACATAAGGTGAAAATGTAACAATACCAAGTATGTCCATTACTTTTCTAGCACAGAAAACAGTACTTTAAAAAAAAAAACCAACCTACTAAACATAAGGTACAGGTTCTCAATTGGCATAAATCAATGTCTCCACTGACGCCAATGCGGTCATGAAACTTTAAAACATCTGTAGTGCTCATCCACCTTTTTATTACTGATGTATTATTAAAAATTATTTCATTACGTTGCACAATTTGACTGTTTTGCACATGATACAAGACTGATGACTCTAACACATCTTTATGATGAAGGTATGAATTTTGAGAGTGATAGCATAAAAAGTATAGTTTTATTTATTTATGATCTCTTTGTTGTTTACCAAGTTTATGTACTCTAGTATTCATCTCTTACTTTGTACCCCAGCTTGCAGTGGTAAAGAAAAGCTGCTCTATTAAAGAGATTAACCACGGAAGCACTAAAAATACTTGTTAATCATCTGAACATGGACATCTGGGTGAGCTAAACATATACAGAACCTAATTGCAATTTAAGTTAGATATTAATTATGTTAGCCCCAAGTTCATGTTTCTCAAATCTCTTTATAAACCTGTCATCTTTTTCACTCATTAGTGAAAATGCCTTCTTGAAGCTGCTGTCCCATGGTCATTTATTTTAAACAATCCTCATAGGTTTAACAGACCTTTGATTTTCAGCACAGTTAAGGACATTGCTGTAATTGGGTAAGTGTATTCAGTGATTTTGGGGGAGAACTAGCTCCTGTACCCATGACAAGTCTTCAGATGTTAACCTTTTGAGCATTACATGTAAGAGACAAATTGTAACACAAGATGGAAGGCACTCTCCCTGATAGTGTAACTAATTAACATAATCACATTATTTGTACAGAAAGGATCTAGGCGAACATTTAATGTTGCAGAAAATTCCACAGGTTGAAAAATTGACCAAATCAAGTCTTTCTCCTTGCAGATTCTTGAAGATGGATGCAAAGTCCAGTCACAGTGTATATATACATATATATATACATATATATATAAATAATTACACTCTAAAGTAGATGCATAAATGCCAGTATATGTACTATTTTTAAAATATGCTGCTAATTCTAGAAGATTGTTTTCTGCAATCGAGTATTAAAGATGAGGAAAGGACCAATGAATATTTTTAGAAATGTCTAGGCAGTTGACTCCTCCAAAAATCTAATCAGATACTTACATTTAAATGCCTCTAAAATATGATTCTAACTTCAGTTTTTGAAGCTGAGTAGGGTAAATGCAACCAAGTTTTTCATGAACCAGCACAAGTATTAATCACCAGGTCACTAAAATTCAGGTTTCCTGCAAGTCATCTGAAACTGGACTCTCAAGACCAATAATGTCTAAAATTGCTTTCAAAAGTTGCCTTTGAAAAATATCGATCTTTGAACATACTCTGAAAGATATTAAATACTAAATTGAAAGCTGGAACAAAAATTTATAGCGATATTTCCACACTAACAATACCTCCTCAGGCTCCAATTTCTTTTTGTAACTTTGCCATGTTGTTCTATTTTTCCAGAGACATAGAAACAACGACATAGTAGTGATATCTATTGCCCAGTAGTTCTGTTATGAAATAAATATTCCATGGCTATCATAGTGTACATTTTTTGTATGCAAATAGTTGAAAACCTTTATCTATTTCATATGTTGTTAAAGTTTTAGGCTCTAAGTATCAATACCTGCAATGCAAGACTGACTTGAGAGTTAAAAAAAAAAAAAGAAAATCACATTATTCTCCATCTGTGTTACTTTTTCCTCCATACAATGGATGCATTGAATCAGCTGCAGCCTCAGACTGTCCTTGCTGAACATCCTGTGCTTTACAGCGTCAACTTTTCAATAGCAAAAGTGTTTTGTAAGGTTAGTAGAGAAAGGTACTTTAATACTAAATAATATTATTTTAATTTGATGAAAATTAAATAGGAGGGTGGGGGTTAGGGTAGTTGTTTTGGGTGTTTTTGTGAATAGAAAATTGCTTTTAGAAATTTGATGAACTTAAAATTTCATGGTAGATTTTTTTAGAACCGCACAAAAGTGCAGTTTTATACAAAGCTTCAAAACTAATTTTTCATGCTTCATTACTGAAAAAAGGGTCTATTTGCACGGTGTCATAGGTCTTGTAGGATCTGTTACTTGGTATCTAATTGCAGCTGTTTGAAAATTAGTGTCCAATCTGATTTCCTCTATTATAAATGGATGTAGACTTATACCTATCATCCCAAATTAAGATGTCTCAGTACATGGGATGAAATAGTCTTCCATAATTCACACTGACTATAGGAGAAACTTGCACAAAAATTTTAGATTGAAAACCTAATTTTTAGGTAGTTGAAGATATGTCTAATGAATTTCAGCTTGATGCTGTTTCCTGTCTGGATACCTTAAGTTCTAGGACTAATTTTAATTTCCTCCTTTGGCTGTAAACATTTACATTAATTATCTCCTCTCAGAAGAATGGAAAACAAGGAAAGCCATCAACAGCATGAAAAGTAAACAATATATAAATGCCCAAGTTGTTTGTCCACAGCTTTCCCATGTTCCAAACTGATCCTTTTCTAGACTGTACTCTTTAGGGTAATCTGATGTAAAAGAACACAAGACTCTTGGGGCTCTTATGATCAACATTTTTGATCAAGCAGGTTCAACTTTTTCCATTTGTTGGAACCAACCTTCCTTCACAAAAACAGCTGGAACTTTTCCTTTGCCAAACAGAAGAATAGGACTCAGAAAATCTCTGGGTTTTACTATGACCCATTTCAAATATCTCCTTATAAAATAGTTATTCAAATTATGAGATATTTATGTTATAGCTCTTCAATGGACACTAAAACTGTTGTATTCAGGCTATAGAAGTAGCAAACTTTTCTCTCCATGCTGTAGGTTAATGATCCATCTCTTTTCTACCATTGGAGAGAATTAAACGGAGCAGGGTCCAAGACAGACTCCTACAGGGTATTACATTTTATTGCCTAAGATTTCTCTAACATCTGGAAAAAATACCCAAGAAATAAACATTGTAGGGACCAGGAAATAACAGTTCAATATTTCCTTTTTATTTTGATAATACTCCACAGAAACTTGGTTTTTCCATTTCTAGTCCAGAAACTCTTCTGATTTCCTCTCATATAATATTTGGTTCCCTAATACGGAGAGGTTGTGAAACAGTATCTGATACAGAGATGTTATAACTCTCCACTACAACTATAGTAATAACTTCAAGGATCTTCACAAATGTTTATTTCCTTCTATACCACATCAGTAAGTACCAAAGATTATCTTTATATTGCTTGAATTATTCTTGCTGTGGTTTATATTTACAGTTTTTTTGGCACCAAATTTATGTGAACAAATTTTTAAATTTTCAGGTAGTAAGAAAAAAAAACCTATTGGAAACACTTTATTAATCTATAAAATATTTCACAGAGTTGTTTCCTGATTACAGACTGATGCCATTACAGCTCTTTCACGTCATCAAAACAGTCCCAGGGCCATGAGAAATTTCAGATTAAAAGGGAACTCTGCACATCCTCTGGTTCCAAATCCCTTATTAAAAAAGGGCAAAGATTTCCCAGAGCCCTCTCAATCTGAGTCTTGAACTTCTTCAGTGTGGGAGGTTCTACTTCATTGGGCAACCTTATTGAATGTTTAATTTTCCTCATGATGAATTTTTTTCTTTTTTTTAGGCATTATTTCCCCTGAAACAACTGGTTTCTGTCACCTCTTGCCATGTCACTTTGCAGCCTAGCGAGGAGACTACATCTGTAAGTATTCTGTAACTCCTTTTTAGCTATTTAGAGACCATGATTAAGAGTTCCCCTCTGAGTCTTCTCTATGCTGAATAAACCAAATTTCTTTAACCCTTCTTCATATGCCATTTCATTCAAGCATCTTGGCAGACCTTTGCTGGACCTTTTCCAATTATTTGATGTCTCTCTTGAACTGGGGAATCAAAATAATCATTCAAGAATAACAATCTTCTCAATTAGAATTCATGCTGAGTACTGTTAACTTCCGGTGTCTTCAACCACTAAGGAAGATGGTCCTGGGTAATTACGGAGGAATTCAAACCTTTTGGATTTCACTAAATACCATAAACCTTCAACTCTGTTGGTATAAGTGATATTTATATAAGGTTGTTTGTTAATTTTAAATAAAAAGGGAACCAAAATCCAAGTTTGTTTCTGATATTTTTACTCCTCCAAACAGGGTTCAGGATGTATCAGAGGGATTACTCTCCTAGGATAAAATGAGTATTTTCAGACAGCTATTCTATGTTACGTTTAAAAGGCCTTAGGGAGATCCTTGAAAACTAAAGAGCAGCAAGAGTTTTACCTGACAAAAAAAATGCTGAAAGGTGAACCTGGGTAACTAGATGTCACTCAGCCCCACTTTGGACCCTAGGATATGTTTTCCTGGAGCTGATTTCTGACACATGAAGGAGAAGGTGGTGATTTGTAAAAGTAAGCCCAGGTTGAATTATGCCTGATAAACCTGACTGCTTTCTACAATAAACTGATTGCATTTGTGCATGAAAAGAACACAGTGGAAGTCACTTGTCTTGACTTTAACAAGGCTCTCAACACTCTCTTCCACTACATTCTCATATCCAAGATAGGATATTATGGCCTGGATGCATGGACAGCTAGTTTGGTAAAATACTGACTGCATGACAAGGTTCAGACAGTAGTGGTTGAGGGGTCACCTGGAGGCCAGTCACAAATCAAGTGCTTTAAGAATTTATCCTGTGACTGGTCCCTTTTAACATCTTTACCAAAGACCTGGACAAGGTGATGGAGGGCTTGCTCACTATGTTTCAGAGGACAGCAAACTGGGGGTGTAAATACTGACAGCATGACAAGGTTCAGACATGTTCAAGGTTCAAGGTTCAGTAGTGGTTGAGGGGTCACCTGGAGGCCAGTCACAAATCAAGTACTTTAAGAATTTATCCTGTGACTGGTCCCTTTTAACATCTTTACCAAAGACCTGGACAAGGTGATGGAGGGCTTGCTCACTATGTTTCAGAGGACAGCAAACTGGGGGTGTACTCAAAGAGTAGCCATCCAGAGGGACATAGGTTAGAGGAATGAGCCAACCTTATGAAATTCAACTAGAACATATACCTGGGAAGATCCTGCACCTGGGAAGAAAGACCTCACAGAAACAATATGGGTGAGTACCTTACACATTGCAGAGCATATCTGCTGAGCTGAATCTGAGTGTTGGTGGGTAGAAGCTGGGAATAACCTAGCAGTATGTCCTGGTAGAAGCACTAGCAGGATCACATCAGGGAGACTTAGGAGAGGGACTATTCCCCTCTCCTCAACCTTTTTGAGATCACACTTGGAGTCCTGCATCTAGTTCTGGACCTCCCAATACAAGAAAGATACAGATAAATTGTTCAGCAGAAGTCCTCCAGTCTGGTAAAGGTCTGGAGCACTTGGCCTGTAAGAAGAGGCTTGTAGTTGGGCTTGTTCAGATTGCAGAAGAGAGGGCATTGTAGGAGTCTTATGATAGTACCCCATACCTATGGGAAAATTGTCACGGCAAGAGAGCCAGGCTTTGCACAGTGGTACATAGTGGCGGGATGAGAGACACCAGGTCTAAGTTGAGAAAAAAGAGGGTCCACCTGGAAAAAAGAATAAGCATTTTTTCATGAGGATAGTCAAGCACTGGGACAGACTGCCTAGAGAGGTTGTACAGTTCTCGTCCTTGGTGGTTTTAAAGACCCAGCTAGATCAACCCCTTAGCAAGCTGGTCATACCTCATAGCTGCACCTGCTTTGAGTAGACTTACAACCTATAGAGGTCCATTCCAAACTGAATTATGTTACTGTGATTTTTACTCATTTATTTTCAGGTAAAAATTTTCAAGACAGGTGTGATCATACTTTCAGTGTCTTTTATCTATAGACAAGTACTTAGTACAACATGATAATTAATTTATTTTTCAGTTCTTTTTGGCAAGCTAAGATGTTTATCATTCTTAATGTCCAGAATTGTCAACCTTTTGTACAGTTTACATGTATTTTGGTTGCATAATTTTTTTTCTTTTTCTGAAATGCCTTTAATGGACTTGGATGATGTATGCTTTTATTAGTCATTCTAATTTCACTGTATTTGCTACATTGCAACATGTAATTACTAACTGTTTTTATAGATCTAGGTGATTTCAATACTTAGTATATGAAGTGAATGCTGGGTTGTCCACTACATCCTTTGATTCATTTCAGTGTCATTATTTTCTAATTTATAAACCCTTAGTTTGCACTTATTCCATGTACTTTGAATTGACCTTTGCACTTGTTGGCATTAGAACAATGTTAGTTTTAAAGGGATAAATTTATCTTGTGACAAAATTGTTGTCTGTCAAACACGAATCATATCAGTGCATTGATGAAAACTATACAACAATGATGAAAATTTAAAATAGCATTTCAGTATCACATTTATATCACAAGAATTCCATTTAAATGTTCCCATTAATTTTTAGGATTTCTTTATTGATGATTATGTTCAAGGTCAGACAAATTATTGATTTTCTTCCTTTTGATATTTTATTTATTGTATGCAGCTACTAATTTATTTCAAATTAGTATGACACTCAATTTCCTATAGAATACTTAATATGCATTTCTTAAGGCTGCCTGAGAGATTAATTGCAAATATAGGCTGAAAGTGCTAAACTTTTTGAAGTTGCTCTTAGTAAATTTGTTAAAAGCCTGACTGAAGAATCACTGCTTCTTTAACAAGATAAACAGTATAAGATAAGCAAGATCTTCATGCAGTAATTAAATAATAACTATTTTTGGGAGTGGGTATTCTCAACATAAATGCCACAGTTTGCAGGTTTTCGGCTGCGTTGTCTGTGTTGGTTTTTTTTGCTTTTCTACGAAGTCTGAGATTAAATTCTCAACCCACAGAACAGAGAATATTAGGACTCTCAATGTGGAATGCTGCTGAGAAAAGGAGACATGTGAAAACCTTCCATATTACAGTGAAGATGAATTGTTGCCCAAAGGTGAGGCTGTGAATTCACTACAAGAATAAATACAGTGCTCTGTGTTTCTGGTTTTGCTCAAGTTTCACATAAATCTAAATTAATGAAAACAGAATCGTGTTATTATCCTTCATATACATCTCAGTGAACAAACTTAACATGTTTATTAGCTATTGTCTCTCGCATGAAGTCAAACTAGAATTTAACTCTCAAGTAATTTGAACCATAAATTCTTAAAAATTTAGGTTGAATTAAACTTTAATTATTATTCTAAGTTTTGATGTCCTAATCCATATTAAAAACAGTATTACTCTCTTGAGCCAAAATTTAATCTGAACTTTTGTTTTGAAGTTTTACAAGAAATTAAACAAAATCTATTACTTGGTTTTTACTCCCTTTTTATCTAAGAAATTGGGAAAGTTTTGACTGGTCATAACGTCCTCCTTGTGCAGTCTGTGTGATGAAAATGTAGTGAAATATTGGGAAGGTGATCTTAATACCAGAGAAAAAAGAAGGTTAACGTTTATGTATAAGAGTTTTATTTATAAGGCTTTTCAGTATTAATTTGGGCTGTGAATATTAGCATTGTTGTAGCTGGAAAACTGCTGTACTTCATTTAGATTCTAAGAGTTTAATGAAAGAGCAAATTCTTCACTGCATATGACAATGTATTCCCTTTTACCCATAACAAGATTTTGAGTGTAACATCAGCTGCCTGACTCTAAATGAGAAAATCTGACTTTCAATTGGAAAACCTTATTTTCTTTTTTTCATCCTCCCAGAAAAAAACACATTTCTGTGGCTTATCCCTGAAAAACCAGGAATTATATATCCTTTTCATAATGAAAAAAAAAAAATGTTCAAAATTGTACTGCGTAGATTTTCTATTCCCATCCCCTCTTTTGTCCCTGTCTTCACCAAACAACTTTCTGACATTCAGTCTGACAATTTTAATACTTTAGGACTTAGTTTTGGACCTGAGAGACCCAGTACCATCTTTTCTGGTAAACACCATCCTGTCTGTGCAACAGGCAGATTTCCCACAAAGACATGATATCATTTCCACCTGTCAGTTAGAAACAGCTGCAACTGCAGCTTGCCCTGAGAAATTAGCAGAGCCAGCATTTCATGTTAATACCTCATTTTGAGCCATTTAATTTGAAGCTTTAGGTGCCATGAATTCATCTTCAGTCTTTTGTGTCACAATTATTTTGTACTGTCTCTCATCCATTTATTGATGCCAACAGTCACTCCTCACTGAATCATGATAGAAATGCCAGCACATTGATAATGTGAAAATACAGCTAAATACTGTCAAGATACATGTACTTTTCTAAAGAAGCAGATGTTAACAATACTCTAAAATGGATGACAGGGAGGAAAGCACAGTTTCTTCTGGATTTTCTGGGGAGACTTTGCTTCTGAGAGGACCAAAGACTAAGCTAACCTGGGTCTCTGTCTGAAAATTCATTAGACCACATATCTTGGTGGTATGAATGGAGGTAAAACAACTGATGTGAGTGTGGTTTTGGTTATTTGGTTTGTTGTTGGGTTTGGAGGTATTTTTTGTTACAAAAATAATATTAGAAAGCAATACAACACCTGAAACCCAGATTCAATTAACTTATATTTCAAGTTTAAGCCTTCATAAATGTTTGGTTAATAAGAAACACTAGAGAGAAAGACTAGCTAAATTAGGTGCTAATTCTGAATCTGAGCTTAAATTTTCTTTCACTCTTTAAAAGGAAGTCTCATTTTAAAGAGATAGTGATAAATATTTATAGATTTCTAAGTATAAATATAAGTAAGCTACCGTGCTTGTAACTATGTAGGAAGAAGTGTAGCTGTGTCCATCAACTTCACTTAACACAATTCTGTTCTCACTCTGCTAAAAAGATTCTCTTCAGCAATCAAGATAGTATTTGAAATAGAATAAAAGAAACCTCAAAAACTGACCATGTCAGTGTGTAATATAAAAAAAAAAAAGAGATCGGTTGAGAAAAGCAAACAAAGTCATCAGCTGTCTTTCAGACAACAAAGCAGCATCAGAATGTTTCCATCTGTTGCATCTGGAGGGTGAATCAGTTAATCATTTTATAACTCGGACCTTTAGATGACTTTAATACATACAGGCAAAATGTGTTACAACATTCCTTCCTTGTCTCTCAGGAATTTACATTTTTATGGTTTAATTGTGTGATCTATTATTTGGGGATATACTATTCTGCTTAAACAATATTATAGTCACTTTATTGTGTGACCAAACCAGAAGAGGTTTAATATTTTTCCAAGATTTGTCCATTGAAAACTGAGAGTAAAAAAAAGAAAAAAAAAAGAAAATCTAAAATAAACATTTCATTTGCTAAACTTGCTTCCAGATTCTTTAATTACAATGACTATAACATAGACTCAAGGAACAACAAACCTAAGAAATACCTCAAGACATCACCTCTCTGATCTCCTTCCTTCCACCTCTTTTAACTGACTCTCATACTTTTCTTTTTAATTGATTTTGAAATGTTGCAACAGTCTTCACCTTGGCATAATACCTCTATTCATATCTTAACAATAATCAATGAAACAGAAAGATCATTTCAGTTGTCTTTAGGCCATGTATAAACAAACTGCAGCCTTTTGTTAACATATTTCCAACAGATCTTCAACAATATTTAGGTTCCTTTCCTACAGAGCACCTACCTAGATGATAGTTATTTAATCTCTACGTAGACTATTAGTTATTCTGATTTAGAAACAGAATGGTTTGAATGGGAAGGGACCTTAAAGATCGTGTACTTTCAGCCCCCTTGCCACAAGCAAGGATACCTTCCACTAGATCAGCTTCTCAAAGCCTTATCCAGCCTGGCAATTTAAATGTATTATCTTGAACTAATTAATTTTGATTGTTATAGTATAAAAGTTTTAAGAATATATCTTCTATTTCTGAAGAGAATATTAAATTCTATTCCTTTCCTGTAATGTGTTTGTTTTTCCTCCAAGACAGCTATTGTCTGCAAACTTAATATTCTTACTCTCTATTTCATCAATTAGGTATTGAATTAAACTGTCTCCCTTGTACACTTGTTCTCCCAGTAGAAACCCTTGCATAACCCCAGCTAATTAATTCTTTGATTAAGAAATATTTAAAAGCGCTCTTCAAGTATGGATTTTTACATAGGTTTCTGCATATTTGATGATATTTTAATTTAGTTTATGTAAAATTTCTTTGTTGGAGCTTTTGATGTGAAATTTAAACCTTTCAAAACTATACTGGAACAAAGTTCAATGCATTGTTTAATCAATATTTAAAAATGAAGACATTGGGGTGCTTGAGTCTCTCCATGAATTATGTAATGACTCTAAACAGTAACACATACTTTGTAAACACCTAATTGCTCCACTGAAATTAATAAACAGAAGGATAGATTTGTAAAACTGGAACATGGGGGAGCTGTTCAAACTTTAGCTGTATGTCCTGGAATTTTTTGTGTATACTGGAATTAGGAAAAACCCAAGCATATATTCCATTTCCACATATAAAACTGTTCGCTATTCTAAGTCAAGGTGTTTTATTAGTTGTCTCTTCACAGCTGCATTTCTGATGATCTTCTGAAATCCATCATCTTAGTGGAATTTCATTTGGTAGAATATGGCCCTTAAAACCAGAACTGCTTTTTCTCCAGGGTAAGAGTAGGCAAATCTCAGGTTTCAATCAAAGCTGACGTCCTTTCAGAAGACAACCGCTGAAATATAGAACCGATCTCACAGAATTAATCAGGTACTTTCTATTTATCTCAGTGACAACTTAAAGTAGCTCAAATTAAGTGGAGTTATCATGTATAATAGGTATACTTATATATATATACATGTATTCTGTTGTTTACTGCTACAGATCGCCTATAAGGATCTATTTTGTTTCTTGTTGTTGTGGACTGTCAGAACTTAAAGAAATATTTCTATTTTTTCTGACAAATCTGGGATAAATTGACCAATGAGTTCACAAACTAATTGCATGGAGAAGAAGAGATTAATGACATGATGTAGAAGTCCTATTTTCATGAATAGTGGTCTGCCAACATCCCAGTAGTCTGTCCAACACAGAGTTTACCTATGTATTGCAAATCTCCTTAATTTCTCCCTGTCTTCCACTGGTCATCTTCTATACCGTAAAAATATTACTGCCAGCTGCCTACTCAACTGCTCTTGGGAGTGGGGGTAGAGGGAAGAAGAAAATAAGATGATAAAGCGAGCTTGTAGCCTCAGATAAAGACAAGGAGATTACTTATCAATTACCATTGCTCCTTCGTTAGCAATGCCTCTCCCTTCTCCCCTAAACTGAACACAGGAGGGAAAGGGAATGGGGGTTTATGGTCCATCTGTAACAGTTCCTCTCTGCCACTCCTTCCTCCTCATACCTTTGCCCTGCTCCAGTACGGGTACTCCATGATTTCAGGAAATATCAACCTGCTGTGGTGTGGGGTCCTCCACAGACTGCAGCATGGATGTCTGCTCTGGCATGCTTCCCTCCAAAAGCCAGAGGGAAATACCTGCTCAAGCACCTGAAGCACATCCTCCCTGTCCTTATTTTCTGATGTTGGTGGCTGCAGGATTTTTTCTAACAATTTTTTTAATCACTGCTCTCCGCCTATGTGGAATTTTGCTCTTTCTTAAATGTGTTTTCCCAGAAGTACCAGTAACTGCGCTGACAGTCTCAGCTGTGTCCTGTGGGTGTCCATTGCAAAGCTGGTTGGAACAGACTGGAACCAGCACTGTGCAGCCCCTGACTTCTTTTTACAGAGACACCTGTAAGCACATCCCCACTGTCCCACTACCACAACTTTGGCAGGTGCTCCCAGTACAGGGACTTTTTGATACAGTTGGATTCTGCAATGTCTAATCTAGCTTTTACAGTGAGATTAAAAAATGGGCCTATCAAAGTTAAGCATAATGTATAATTTGTCTGTTTGGGATAGAAGGGATATAGAAGGGAAAAGGAAATTTCCTTTCCAGTGCTTGGGTGTGTGCTTTGACACTAGACTGCAATGCCAAAAAAAGCTGCTTTTGCTTCAGCTACTGCTTCTTCATCCTCCAGCCGTTAAGAATGATGAATCTTAGACACTTATGTTTCTCCATCCAAAATCAGTTGTCAGAATCCTAGTGAAGACTCCCAAACACACAGTGAACAACTCAACATTTACTGGTTTCAGATTCAGTGACTCCCACTCAGCATTCAAGAACACTGGTTTATCCTGAAGAGGACCAAGATCTTTGAAGAGTCATTGGTGGAGGGGATGCTACAAGAGGCTCATTTCATTTTCAGTGATTAGGATACATTAGATAGAAGTTACATACTGTGATTAACACTATCTCAGCACACAAAAATGTTGGCAATGGAAATAGACAACATTTCTCAAGAGGAATCACACATAACAGATACCTTTTCATGGTTCAATTGTGTTGCAACACACGTTCAAATATTGAATTACAGCATTGCAGTAGTAATCCTATGAGAAAAGTTTTAAATTATTCATATATTTTTTATTATAAAATAACAATTATATTTAAATTACTACCTGGTGAATAAGTACTATTTAAAAATTAGTTTAATAATCTTCATTAATAGTTGCTGAATTATTCTATAAATGCTACAAATAATAACCTTCCTTACTTAAATTATTTGTGGGTTAATGAAATTTCTAAATCACATTTCTTTCTAAAACTTCTAAATCATATTTCCCTATAGTGCAGACAACGCATTCAATATAAATGAAACGTTTTTCCTATGTGTCATTATCTTCAGAACGCTGTCATAGATTTCTCATGAATTTCTAGCTGCCTACTGTCTTTTGTCCTATGATTCTTCCTAAATAGTATTCTTTCTTACTTCCTGTTGTGCAAATAAACATGATTCAAGTTTAGATGATCCAATATACAGTACATAGGATAAATAACTGGTTTTAATGTATTTGTGAATAACATTTTGGTGTTTGCTTATGATTATAAAAGTTGAATCCCCTTTTACTACCTTCAATCTTCAAGCTTATCTCTATCTATATGGAACATACATGGTTTTTTCATCCCAGCAGAAGTAAAACCTGCACCCTTGATTATCTTGAGGGAGAAAAAAAGGCCTTTCTTCTGAAGTTGTACTGCATACCCCTTAAGATATGATCAGGGAGAGAAACTTTTGACTTTTTCCCATATTTGCCAAGTCCAAGGCCTCAAAGGAATGCAAATTTTCAACCCCATTTAATTTCCTAATTACTATTTAGATAATTAAATCACCCTTAGTGTTCAGGAGTGTCTCTGAGTAGGAATTACACAGCATTTTAGAAACACAGCCTGTACTTTCTTTTGAGAATCAGGGAAATCCTATTCTGTCAGTTCAGGTTTTTATAAAGAAAGCTTGTATGTTGGAAATGTTGCTGACATTGTATGCAGCCCAGGAAAATAAGCTCAGTGTCTTGTGTATGGTGAACTACCAAAATCGTGTAGTATCTATGTAAGTAGAAAGTACATTTGAGGGGGGGCTGATATCATAATATGGACTAGCCATTATA
This sequence comes from Eurypyga helias, assembly GCF_000690775.1. Lineage (NCBI taxonomy): Eukaryota > Metazoa > Chordata > Aves > Eurypygiformes > Eurypygidae > Eurypyga > Eurypyga helias. Next base: position 74,181 of record NW_010259666.1, read on the forward strand.
TAAAATTAATGTGTATTTGTTAACTTTTCTCACTACTTAAATATCCAGTTTGTTCTGAACAATTTACCAAATTATATTTCAATCTTCTCTTGAGAATGTTTCATTGTTAACACTATGAATTAGAATCAGATCAGCTACCACAGAAAGCTTATTAATTTCTAATTACATTACATTTCAATTCTTTTCTGTTTAGAGCAACTAGAAAGTGTTATATACCTCACGAATGAAGAAATGTTCCAATCTAGCTGGATCTACTCCAGGTAGAGGAAGAGCAATAATCATGTGGCGAATAGAGAAATGAAGAAAACATAGGAAAGATGAAGGGAAGTAAAGTCATCAAAGAAGATTTGTCCTCTCAGGTCTCTTAACAAACATGAAGTAGCAGATATAAAACAATGAGCTGCAGTTCCTACCAAACCCACGCATTTTCCTGTCCCACTGATAAACGTAGTTGTCAGTGGGACAGTCAGTTAAAAACACAGTCCGTCATATAGAAGTTAAACTGAACTGGAGTCAATTTAATGTAAGATAGATGACGAAGGCTATGGTGCTTTTCTTACTCACAGGCAAATCATACCTGTGTTGCAGAGGCAACACTGGTCAGGAGGGCATGGAGGAATACTAAGAGCAGCAACAGTTTCAGCCATTTGATTTTAATCTACTGCTGCATGTCTGTCAGAGGTGTCAGGTAGTTTAACTGCATTCTTCATGTTGTCTTAAGAGTGCTGCAGCCTTAAGCAAAAAACATTGTCTTCTATTAAACAGAGAATTGTTATAACAGGTGTGTGTTTACACATATATACATAAGCTTCCACCACTCCTGGAAGCTCTACGGTCTTTTGAATTCCCATCAAGCCTTGACCTTTGTGCAATGAGTTTTATGGTTAAACATCCCTTGACCGTACTGAGCACTCTTGCGTAGCTAAGGTGGGTAATGGCACTGACCATACCCCTTGTTGCCTGGACAAGGTGGGGAATGAGAGAAGGAATAACTAATCATCCTCTGACAGACCAGTAACATATTGTAACTTGGGTAGATCAGTACCAGCATTACTGGAAACTAGTGAATGCCAGCAATTACTGACCTGGCTTGTGACCAGGATGAAAATTTACTGATGCCTAAAGTCAATCATCTTGTGACCCTATAAAGAGCATTCCTAAGTAAAGCCCTTTAAGCTCTCCTGGACTGCAGCAGTCTGCAACCAGCTTCTCCTTCTGACAGGGATGCTGCTCAGAGCTCATGAACTCTCAAGTCTGTGAGGTTTAGGGGACTGCTGCCAAAGACCAGTGACAGGACACAGGCTGAAGCCCCCACTCCTTGAGGCTTGCCCACTGAGGAATGCAAAGGCATTCAATGTCAATATTTCACTGACCTCAAGGGGGATTTTTGACAGCTATACTTTCACATGTATCTCTCTATCTATATGTCTGTGTGTGTATGTAATACGATTTAAAAAATTTTGTTAAGTCTTTAACTAAGTTGTTGCGTTAATTCATCAGTAATTAAGTTCTAGAAAACTATGTAATCTAATATTGTGATTTATCTTAATAGTGTTAATGACTTTTAGCTTGTTGCTATTTCACTTTATATTGCTGCTATTCCAAAGTTATCCAAAACACGAAATCATATGTTTAATCACCACACTGAGATCCTTTTACCTAATCCCTTTGGACATAAACTGTTGATTAAGTCTGGGAATAGGAGTGGATTCAACTGCACCTAGACTCCTCTCTGAGAAGGAGTTTATAAAACAAGGGGGTCCACTTGTAATGTCATGACTCAACAGGAGGATCTCCCTCATCTTCTTT
>NW_010259666.1:76020-100918 GCF_000690775.1 Eurypyga helias
TAATCCCCAACTAAATCACATCAACCCAATTCTGATTCGATTTCCCTGACCCCATGTAAATAATTTCCCTCAATGCATGTGTAAATCTTTCTAACCCAATTGTAATTTGATTTCCTTTTGTATGCTTTTTTTAATGTTGAATAATTGATAGAGTGAAGACAGTAGAATTTTGGAGTGGAAAGAGAGAAAGATGTGAGAGCAACAACTCAGCAGACTCCCAGGTCAGTGGAGGAGGGGAAGGAGGTGCTGCAGGCACTGGAACAGAGATTCCCTGGCATCCCTTGTTGTAGACTATGGTGAGGTTGGCTGTGGTCCTGCAGCCATGGAGGGTCATGGTAGAGCAGAGGCCCATGTGCAGCCCATGGATGGGGTAAGTGGATGCCCAAAGAGGTCTGTGACCCTGTGGGAAGCCCACACTGAAACAAGCTCCTGGCAAAACCTGTGGCCCCATGGAGAGAGGAGCCCAGGCTGAAGCAGGTTAGTTGGCAGGACTTGTGACCCTGCAGGGGACCCAGGCTGGAGCATGCTGCTCCTGAAGGATGCCACCCAATAGAAAGGACCCATGTTGGAGCAGTTTGTGAAGAGCTGTACCCTTTTTGAAGGGCTCAAGTTGGAGAATTTCATGGAGGACTGTCTTCCATGAGGAGAAGCCCATGCTAGAGCAGGGGAAACGTGTGAGAAGTCCTCCCTCTGAACAGCAGAGACATGTGCTGAACTGATCGTAACCTCCATTCCCTGTCCCCCCTGCACCACTTGTGGGGAGGAAATAGAGAAAAGTGGGAGTGAATTTGAGCCTGGCAAGAAGGGAGGGATAGGGGGAAGATGGTCTAAGATCTGCATATAGTTCTCTCTTTATTCTGATTTGATTTGTGATAAATTACATTCATGTTTTCCCCAAGTTGTTTGTTTTTCCTGTGACAGTAGTTGCTGAATGATCTCTCCCTGTCCTTATCTCTAGCTGTGATCTCTTCATCATATTTTCTCAGCTGAGGAGGGGGAGTCACAGGGTGTCTTGGTAGTCACCTGGCCTCCAACCAAAGTCAAAGCCACCACACAGCCTAAACCACTCACTTGTGACAGAGAAGTAGCAGAAGAAAGCCTCTACTCTATGACCTCACTCTCCTGCACCATCTGTCACCTCACCAAGGTGGGACTGAGTATAAGTGTCTTGGAAACAAGGGGAGTTGAGACTAGGAAGAAGTCAGGAGAGATGTTTTACTGTTTCTTTCATTTTTCTTATGGCAAGTGATTTATCTGAAAAAAATGTCAATAACATAAGGCAATGAGAACAACTTGGAAAAAAAAAAGTCTATATATCTGGATGCATTCTTTCATCCTCATTAGGATCAAAAGAAAAACTCATTTATTTAATAGGGTTGAATTTTCTGTAGTCAAATTGAGTTTATCACAAACCTATAAAAGCAAGCTTGTTACCTAGATTTACAAATTTTCTGTGTAGGGTTCTTTCCCATCCTTTGTATGTAGCTGCTGAATACAGTACCTACAGAAGTCAGAAAGAGATTAGTCAAAGTAAGGAAACAAGATAAGCAAGTACAGATTTTTATCACAGATACAAATTTAAAAAAATACATATCTTCTTGTCTAGAGAAACACAGCATGAGTAATTAGCTGGTTTGAAAACATACTGAATAAATAGTCCATTTTAAAACATAGATCAACAGCAATTAGCCAAAGTTAATATTACAGTAAAAGTTTCCTACACATAATTAAATTAATAAATATTGCACAAAATTCATTAACTTCCTCATCTGGTGAAAGCATTAAAAGGTACTGAAAATGCCAAAAACCACAGAAGCTTCAGAAAGGTTATTGGAAGTATAAGTTGAAACATGTGAAATGTACTGGTGAAATACAGTAACGTGAAGTGTATGGTTGAAATAATGTGTGAAGTGGCAATGACTGAAAATGTGATTTGGTTGTCTATGATGATTTTACATATACAGAAGGCATTCTGTAGCAGATGAAAATGGTATAATGCAGAGGCTGAATGTGGAACAGAATATCAGAACAGCTTTTTTGTCACAAAACTTGTGCTAGATTGCATAGAACACTAATTTGTTATCAACTAATTCTTGCCAGTTCGAAGTTGTTTATTAAAGTTTGATGTGTTAACAGGAAGGTTTGGTGTTAAACCAGATGAGTATGCTGTACTCCTACTAATGCTACCTTACATTGTCTGTCTTCTTGCAGCTCGTGTAAAACTTGTTTCCAGATGCTGTAATAAAACAGAAATGCAGCTACATGACCACAACAGGCTGAGATCAAATTCATATCTGTGTATGAACATTCATACAAAAATTCAATTGTAATGATCCTAAAGCCATATCTGATAAGCTTCACCAAAATGTATAGAAAAAAAGAGATGATGACCATTGTCAGTGATGATCTATTCATTAAGGTAAAAGCAGTGCATGTCATTGCTCATTTCCCTCTTTACTCCTTCAACACTGATTTAAATGTTTTCTTTTTGATACAAGAAATCAACATTTAATTCCTTTCCTGCAAGACAGAGTCCTGTGATCATCATCGTGGGGTGCCTTGGTTCTGGGGGGTTGGGTTCATCCAGCAGCACCAACTCTGTGGTCCTTGAGACTGGCCATTCCTGGATTGCCACCAGACAACTCTGGCTACTTCTTATCTCACCACCAAAGGAAACTTCACCCCCTTACTGGGAGCCCTGTCTCTGTCATCCCTGCTTCCATCCAGGTTAAGCCCATCTGTAGTCTGGCCTTCATGGCCTCCATGCTATACCATTCCTTAGTCACAAATTACCACCATTGAGCAGTTACAATTCGAATTTCCCTTTCAGTACATCTAACATTCATAACGTATATAACATAACACCACCAGCACATTTTCTTCAGCTACACTATTGTCTGACCTGTACTGACTAGTTTCCAAACTCTTTTTTTTTTTACACAAAATTAACATTTAGAATTCTAGGTAGATTCAAACTTAGCCCCTTGAATTCCTAACCCAAATTTATAGGTTTGATAATTTGAAGATAATTCCTAATTTTCATTACCCATACTAAATTTTAAAATAATTTCTCTTCTATTTGCTGAATTTTTGGAATATAATTTTACTGCTTATGTCATCGGGGAAAAGTATTACTGTGAATTAGACTAATAACTTATTTTCACCTCTGAAGACCTTGCTTAAATCCTGTTTTTTATACCAGAAGAAAAATATTAGATAGTTTCAGCTCATAGCCATTATCTATACATCAGGAAATAACATAAAAGAAATTGTCTGTTCAAAAAATCTTGCCATTAAATTATCAGAGCAAGCACATACCTATAGTCTTTATGATGATGTCTTTGCCTCTACACAGCCAGACAATCCTCAGTTTTGTTCTGAGTACCTGTGAGTACCTTAAAACTTTATTGTGGTCTTTCACTTATAAATTAAAATATCCTACATTAATAATTTTTTTCCTTAAACTTCACTTAGTTACTCAAGAAGTGAATAGCGACCTAAATTGGAAGATATTTTGAAATCTAAAGATAGCTTGTTCCATGGTTTTCATAAATGAAATATATAGAATCACAGAATCACGGAATGGTTTGGGTTGGAAGGGACCTTAAAGACCATCTAGTTCCAACCCCCCTGCCATGGGCAGGGACACCTTCCACTAGACCAGGTTGCTCAAAGCCTCATCCAGCCTGGCCTTGAACACTTCCAGGGATGGGGCATCCACAGCTTCTCTGGGCAACAATGAACAGCTCCTGGGAACTGTTTGCATTATCAGTATGAAGTCAGTGTAAGTGGAAGATGATTGATTTATTTTCATAATTCAATATTTCTCGTAGAATCAGAACTGATATGTCCTTGCAACTGGTTACACTTCTGAGGTTTGCAGCACCTGTGAAGTAGAGTCCTCAGTGCTTTCATAAGTCTGTTCAGTGCTCCAGCTGTGTACTAGGAGGGTCTAGGCTAAAACAAACAAACCATTCTAAGTGTTTTAACTGGAACTAAACTTTTCCTAAGATCTTTTAAAAATCACTTTTGGTTTCATGTTCTGAAACTATGGTAAAGTACTACTAAACAGTAATTACATCTATGGCATAATACAAAACACGGCATACAAGTTTGTAACTTGCTTCAGTTTGTTGTAATTATAAGTTAGTATAATTGAAAAGGTTATAATTATATTGTTCTGCCTCTCGTGAATGGGCTAATACTACCATGTAGCTGAGTTCATTATCGTGGACATTGTTGCACACACAGTGATCTCCTTGGAGTGGTAGGTTTTCTAAATTCAACCTTAAGATTACATTCTGACTCAACAATAAATATTCAGGAAAACTGCTCAAAATACTTGTGTTGCATGCCTATTTAAAATAAAGCAAGGAACAGTAAAATAGTTATAGCTTGGAAGCATTGAGTATGAATGATTATTTGCATGGTCAAATGCCTGAGATAAAGCTGTGTAGAGGCAGAAATACAAATTCAAAAAGGTGTTCTGAAGACTGAAATTGTAGGTTGTAGCCTGCGCAGACTGTCCCATCCTCATTTGTCTGAGCAGTTAGGACTATGAACATCACTGTGTAAGTTCCTCTTGTTAAACCCCCTTGAGGTTAAAATAGAAAAGATGTTCTCTTATTTTTTCCATCTTTTGGGGATGAGTAAGAGTTTATTAAAAACAGAAAAAAAAGTGACTATTTTGAATGTGGCTATTTTGAAGGATGGGGAAATCATATTGTTTTATACATAAGCAGAGATACTTAGGGATACATATAGACACATACATACAATGTATATACTTGTATTTAAACACATCAGATTACATTTGTACTTATATACTTTTATAGTATATACATACATTCTATACACATGTATGTGTATATATACATCTTTTGTTCCCAATATGGCATATTTCTTCTCTTTTACTTATTATGCCCGAATTTCATTCTCATTAGTAAGGACTAATGTGAACAACAAAACCTTTGTTCTTCAGATGAGAGGCCAATAAGAAATGTTCAGGTTGCGTAACTTTCAGAAATTTCAGCTATGACAAAATGTCTCTTTATAGATTAACAAACAAACAAACAAACAAAAACAACAACAAAACCAAAGAATTCTTAATAACTGCTGATCAGAAATTGCAGTTCAGTTCTAGTTTTCACTTTCTCTGAGAAGAAAAGGTGGATCATGACTAACTTTGTGTATGCATCTGTTGAGTAAAAGTGCTGCTGAAAGTCTCTCACATCATGTTGACAGCATTCAGTAATACTGGTGCACTGTCTTGAAACTTTGGAGGGAGGATTGCACCTTGAGCAGAATGAAGAGGCCTTGCTCCAGAACTACACAGTGTGCAGCTGCAACAACTGTGCTGACACTCCCAGCTTGTCTCCTGGACCATGTCCTGTTCCCCAGGGAGAATGGAAGTCATGCCGTTTGTAAAATCACGTAAGCTTGTGATTAAAATGTTTTTGGCACCTGAGGCCTTTTATTCTCTATGCTTTCATCTTATCTTAAACTGCAACAGGAAGGTAAGTAAGACTTTTATGGAAAGGGATTCATCTTTCTATCTGACCAATACAGATCTTGTAGAATTAAATCCCACAGAACTGGCAAAGAGCTTCAGACATCACTATTTGACATTTTAACTTCAAAACAGACTTCACTGACCTTCTTTTCATTTGTAAATAAGTATTGAAATCAGCAAAATTTGAACCTTATAAATTAAATGTAAATAACTTTCTTCTAGGTAAAGTGGAAAAAATGTAACTAAGGGAAATTGAATTTAGTTGCTTAAATTTGTGGAAATAGTTTATACTAAGATGCAAGGAATAATGGGAAGATATAGCTATTAAACTTGAGCATTACATATTTTATGACCATATTTTATGACAAAACATATTAATTTCAGTTGTCAAATGCATAAGTTTAAAAGTTTAGGATATTTACAATTTATACACTTAGATTAATTATTTAAGATTTAACTAACATGTGGTGAGTATTTTATTTGCTTTTTCTTGTCTGTGGTATCTACTATAAAGATTGAAAATTGAAAACACATTAGTTTCCTCTGCATTAGATAGCCACCATTAGGTATCAGGAGGGCAATGTTTTGCAGGTTGGTCTGCCATATAGAGCACAACAGATGATATGGAAACTGTGATAGACAAGAATATAGAAGGCAGAAGCTACAAGAAATAAATTTAACTGGGGACAAATTAAACATTACCAAGATGTCAAAGATGAACTAGCAAAGCTGACTTCTGGCACTGTAAGACAGTGTAAATATAAATATACAATTTCAAATATAAAATTTTTAGGTAATATGACATGAAGTTTTACAGGTGTTTTTTATTACAATTTTTGTTTAGTTTTATTTTTATTTAAATGCATATTTAATTATACACAGAGATAAATATATAGATTTTGTATTGGATATATACATATTTATATATTACATATATACACAGGACAACTCATAACAGCAGATTAAGTGAAGAGTAAATTTTATTCTGCATCCAAAACTTGACATCCAATTAAGTAAACAACAATAAAAACTAAAAAATCCCTAAAAACTAAGGATGGAAATAAAGGACAAATCATCTGTGCTGGTAGTCCACAAGAAATGAGAACATCATAGGAAGATACTGCTATAGAACAGGACATGCTGTGCTTTCTGGCTTAAAGCCAAATTGAATAAAAAATTATACCACAAAGCACAAACTACAGGAAATATAAAAGCCTGATTTAGGAAAGAAAATTGCTACTACTCAACCAAAAATGTCTTAAAAAATAATCACAATTTCTATGATCTAAATAGGAAGTTTCCATTTTTTTAATAAATTATTTTAGAAAATGTGACCACAAGGTCATGATGTAGCCTGATCCCATAAAATATTTAAAATTAATTTCATTTGTTCGCTTCCATTTCTTTAATAATTAACTAGGAATCATTTCCTTGACTTTAGTATGTCCCTCTTGTGTTAGTAAATCTTCTCTGTAATGATTGTATCACTTTAGCATTCTTGCTCCACAAGGTGTAAGATAGGCTCTCTTTGTCTTATTAAGATATTGGTTTAATAATCTAGTAAACCTACAGAAGAAGAATGCCACTGTAATTAAAAAAAAAGAAAAAAGAAAGGTAAACCCCCCAGCTTTTTGATATTAATGACAACATATGTGTTTATTTTATTTATGTGTTAAAGCATTGCTTTACAAAACAAAAAAAAATTCCTTGTTCTGTGGAAAAATGCTGACAGAATTGAAGTGCTGCATGGCCATCCATTTAACCATGCAGTATATGTGTAATTTTATGCAGGAATCTGGCATGAGCTCATAGCTTGATATATGGATCCTGATATTGAAACTGAGTATTCTCAAAACATATTCATATATTATTGTAGGGAGAGACTTTCTTATTTAATTTATATTCTTCTGTCACTCAGCATAAGGTATTTGTGTTCTAGTTAACAGACAAGTGACAGGCACTGGATGCACATGCATAAACACACTTGCAGACATAAATATGACTGCATACATATGCACACAGTAGACTGATGATTGTGCTGAACTTTTCTTTTACAAGTAGCTACAGATTATTCAATATGTTCATCTGCATACAAATAAACAGGAATTGGCCATTTCATTACAAGGAGGGATAAGGATATGTTTTTCCTCTTAAGCTGATTGTTCCTTGTTTCATCTCTCAGGAGATACAGCACAGAAACTGCTCTCCACTTTCAATTTATTATTCTCATTCCAAGTTCAAATATTTGGTTATTTTCATATCTATTTTAGTCACTTTTCCCCATAAATAAATAATCATGTAAATGCATATGTATGTCTGTCTCTTTTAGGATGAATTTTTGATTAGTAAAAGCCAGAAGCAATTTAACAAACAATATTTTAAAACATGTTTTAAACCTGAAAAATAACAAACATGTTATTATATAAAGAGACATATAGTCCTTCTCACACACACACTCCTACTATACATACATATTTAAACATGAATACATAAAAAAAGGGAAAAAGAACCTAAGGCCACTTAGTTCTATGATCAGCAACAAGAACTCATTCCTCAAAGTAGCAAATACAAAGAGCTTACTTATAAGTGACTTGCTTCAGCTACATTTAAATATTTAAGAGGTTCATTGTGATTACTTGTAAGTCATTTAAATATAAGCAACTAAGAGGGCAAAGCTTTTTACGCATTCATAAGGGCAGTGCTGCTATCGTTCTTTTAAAACAGAAAAGAACAGAAAAGCATAACTTTTGTTAGATGACTACCATAATGTACAAATGAAGACTTGGGAAATAAAAGAGTAATGCTTACTCCCCAGTCACGATCAGACTCAGAAGCGTAAGAATTACAGTTATTGCACTTCTACTCTCATTTTTCTGAGAATCTCTACTACTTCCTCTCTTTATTCATCAACATTTTGTGGTTTTCTTTTTAATTTATTAATATATTGTTCCTCAGTCTTAATTACTGTCATTCAGTGTAATGATCTTGAAAAACTTCGGCCTCCATCCAGTACAGTTCATAAAGAAAATACAAGTAGATGCTTTTCTTATAGGGCAAGACAGCCTGTTCAGACCTATGGAGAAAAAGCTGCAGAACTTGTGGAAAGGCTTGCTGGGTGAATGACGCTGAAATGGAGAAAAAGTAAGCATTGTACAAAGTGCAGTTACTATTTTGGGTCCAGAAGTTCTGTAATTGCTTTAGAAAAGCCACAGTACCAGGCTGATAAGGATTTCCTCTCATCAGGACTCAGTCCTTTACTTAAATGTAGCTCTGCAGTCACAGCTCAGAGATACTGTCATCATTTTCCTGTCTGAATCCTGTGCATATTTGCTCAATGGTTTCTCTTAAACAGATGCACAAAAGACCATAAACTGAGACTCAGTAAGCTAAGTGTAACACAAAGTTTGTTATCTGTTTTCATGAAATTCAACAAAGACAAATCACAACTGTACTTGGGAAGGAAGAGGTCCATGTAGTGAGTAGAGGCTGGGACCTAACTAGCAGGGGAGCAGCTCTGCTGAGAAGTACATGGGGAAGTGCAGGTGGACATCAGGCTGGGCATGAGCCAGGAGTGTACCCATGCTGCAAAAAAGGCTGAGAGCCTCCTGAGGAGAATGGCCAAGAAGTCAAAGGAAAGTGATTATACCCCTCTCAGCATTTATTTATGTAGCATCCAGTGTCCAACTTTGGGCCACACATTTAATCAAAGATATTGGTTGATTGGAGAGAGTTCAGCAGAGGGCCAGGAGCTGGAGCACTCCAGTAGTTCCTTATCTTTCTTGATAGGGAAACTATTCCACGCAGGATCCTGAACTCCACCATTTCATGGTCACTGCAAGCCTACCCCCAATCTTCACAATCCTAACTAGTCTTTCTTTGTCAGCACAAAGTCCAGCAGCGTACCTCTCCTCATTGGTTCCTCCACCATCTGTGTCAAAAAGTTATCATCAGTGCTCTGCAGAAACCTCCTGGACTGTGTGTGCCTGGCTGTGTTGCCTTTCCAGCAAATACCTGGCTGGTTAAAGTCCCCCATGAGAAACATGGCCTGCGATCATGAAGCTTCCTCCATCTATCTGTAGAAGGTCTCATTGAATTCCTCTTCCTGATCAGGTGGCCTGTAGTAAACACCCACAACAGTGTCTCCCATATTCACCTGCCCCTTATTTCTTACCCATAAGCTCTCAACTCGTTCTTCATCCACCCCGAGGCACAACTCAATATATTCCAGTTGCTCTCTCACATAAAGAGCAACAACACCACCTGGCATCCCTGGCCTGTCTTTCCGAAAAAAGTACGTAGCCATCCATGACAACATTCCAATCATGTGAGCTATCCCACCATGTCTCTGTAACTGCAATGACTTGTGAACATTCACATAAATACCAGATTTTACCGAAAGCTTTCCTAAGCATTTGCAGCAAGGATGCCTATGTCTGTAAAAAACCAAAACAGATACATTTTTACTTCATCTTCCCCCTGACTGCTTTGACTTACTGTCTGTAAATATTAGTCTTTACTGAGTTTTCACCCAAGGAATCCACTCCAAGGTTTCTGTATAACTTAGATTTTACAATTATAAATAATAACAAGGTAATTTTCAAAGTTAAATTCAGGGTAATAGAAATCAAGGGTTTTATTAATTTTACTATGAAGTTTCTGAAGTAATTTATTTCTTCACTCTAATAAATAGAAATCTGCTGCAAACAGCAATTCATATGAGGGTAAATTTATATGTATCTAGCCCAATTTTTTCCCTCTTTGACAAACAAGAGCTATTTTGAATAATTTTAAACCTGGAAACTAGTACTCAAATATTAGACTAAAAATAATATATCTGGAATTCTTATGTTTTATTTTTCTCCTAGCTAAAAATGGCATAGCCTATTGCATGCATGCACACATACATACACACAGAGAGGCTAAGTGAATAGATGAACATCCATCATATCTTTTGCCTAGAGCAGTGGTTTCCAACCTTCAGGCAATGCTGAGCCAAATCAGTTCCTCATTGGGTCTGGAAAAACTTGGCAGCAATTATGGGACTCTCCTGTGAATACTTATACACAGGAATGAGGAGTTTTTATAATTTATATACAATCCAATCTGAAACCTATTCTACATTTTATGAGTGGAAGACAACTTTTTCTTTTAGATAAGCAGCTGTTGAATATTTAGGTATAAACTTTTAAAAGGTTTGCTGTCAGCATTAACAAATGACTGGTGTCATTATATTCACATTTATAAGCCCGAGATGTGGTATAAATGAATGACATCTTGTAACCTGTGTTAGTTTGTTATTGTGATTTTAAATATGTTCTCAACCTATTATTTCTTTGGGTTTTTATTTATTTGCTTCTGAGATATTTTCCTTCCTGTTGCTGAGAATACTTTCAGTTTCCATTAAGTCAAAAAAGAGAGATGTGCTTATTACTTCAGACCACAGCATTTATCATCCCTACTTAAAGGCAGTCAGCAGCATTAGGGAAAGTCATGTAGTATCCCTCCATTTTTAAAATTTGACTAAGTTTTGAGTTTCATGTTCTTTTCTTGATCTTTCTTCACGCATGCTCGTTGTTTGATTTATTGCAAGCGGGAAGAAAAATTTAAATTATCCCCTTTGTCTGTGCCTGTTCTTGCTTGGATATAATTAACACATTGCTAATCTTCAAGAATTGTCCAAGGTCAGTTGAAAATAAATATGGCCATGTAAGGGCTCCTGAAAAAGATCAAGAGGTTTGTGAAGTACAAATTAGAGAGGGGATAGGAGATGCGCATTGTTCATCTAGTGACTCTATAGCTCCAGTATGTAGAAACTTGAGTTCATAGGTGGGGTCAGAAGAGGATTCATTATATGTTTGAGAGTTTTGCCTTACCAGCAAATCTTCACAACTTCTGGACACCAGTTCCTTGTTATTAAAGATGCTACTTTCTGGGTTTTCAGATACTTTGGCAGTTTCCAACTTTTTTACTTTTTTCCCTTTAACTGTGTCTTCATTTAATAATTATTCTTTTTACTGTGACAGTTTATGCTTCAGCTACTCTAGATGCAAATGAAAGGAAACTCAGAAAAGGAATGTATTTGGCTCAGAACAGGTTACTGTAAAGCTTTTTTTAGAACATCTTTCCTCTGTTGCCAGATTTTTTTCCTTCCCCACATCATCTGTTCAAGAAACACTGATTCTGAACTCCAAAATGGTACAATAGAGATTTATCAGTTTAATGAACATTTTCTCACACCTAAGATAAAAGTTTTGATGTGTATTAGAGAAAAGGTTTTCCTGAAAAAAAGGCAGCACAGTAAATGTGTCAGAAGCTTGAGCTTGTATCTGTATTGGTTTTGGCTAGGGCAGAGTTACTTTAATTCATAGCAGCTTGTGTGGTACTATGCTTTTGATTTGTGATGAAAACAGTGTTGACTACACACCAATGTTTTACAAAATCACAGAATCACTAAGGTTGGAAAAGACCTATAAGATCATCCAGTCCAACCATCAACCCAACACTACCGTACCCACTAGGCCATGTCCTCAAGCACCATGTCTACATGTTCCTTGAACACCTCCAGGGATGGTGACTCCACTGCTTCAGTCTGTTCCAATGCCTGACCACTCTTTCAGTTAGAAAGTTTTTCCTAATATCTAAACCTCCCCTGGTGCAGCTTGAGGCCATTCCGTCATGTCCTATCACCAGTTACCCAGGAGAATAGACCAGCACCCACCTCCCTGCAACCTCCTTTCAGGTAGCTGTAGAGAGCTATCAGGTCTCCCCTCAGCCTTCTCTTCTCCAGGCTAAACAACCCCAGCTCCCTCACCTGCTCCTCACGGGGTTTGTTCTGCAGACCCTTCACCAGCTGTGTCGCCCTTCTCTGGACACACTCCAGCATCTCTATGTCCTTCTTGTAGTGAGGGGCCCAAAACTGAACACAGTAAGTACTTAAGGTGCGGCCTCACCAGTGTCCAGTACAGGGGCACAATCACTTCCCTACCTCTGCTGGCCACACTGCTCCTGATACAGGCCAGGATGCTGTTGGCCTGCTTGGCCACCTGGGCACACTGCTGACAAAGCGAATTTCTGTCCTGTATAACGTGACAGATTCAAAACCCTACTCAGTTCTGAACTAAAGAAAAATATCTCACTGTAGTGAGGTCCAATATACCCTGTTTCTGCTGAATCTGTAATCCAGCTGGAGATGGGTGTCAGGAGCTCTCAAACTGGAGTGAGATTAAATACCACAGAGCTGCTGGTTACTGCTGTATTTTCTAGGAGATTAAATGTTTCCTAAACCATAGTCCTTTACAGAGTAGGTAAGAACAGATGATAGTCTGTGTTTTATTTGTTTGTCCAGCTGTAACTCAAACAGGGTTCCTGTATTTCTCTCCCTAAAAAGTATGATTGTGATAATGATCAAAGTTGAAAGAAATTATTACGTGCATGTCCTTCATATATTGCCCACTGCCAAAATATATTTGAAGACAGAAATTACATCTATATATAAAATATGTAAATATTCATTAAAGCAGATTGTATAGTCTTTCTCTTTATTAGCTAGGTTGTGCACATTCAATTCACAATTATAGTAATCCTAAAACATTAATTTAAGAAATAGAAGTTTCCACACTTTAATTTCCCACATAGTGGTATTTACAGTGGTGATGCTTATTGATCTCCTTGGAATTTCCAAACTGGGATTTCCAGGTTCTCAACACCTGTAGAGTATATCTCACACATAGGATCAGCCACTTAACTATTAAATAAGAGTCTGTAATCTCTAGTAGAACTTCTGGTTGTGTTTTTCTTTGTGAACTACTCGTGTATTTCTCCAGCTGAATATTTTCAGCACATTTTCAGCACTAAGGGAATTTGCAGGAAGGAAGACTGCAATTTCATTTTTGGGCAGAAAAAACACACATGTGAAATATTTTATTTTGGTTAAACTACTGGACTTTTGTTCACTAGTTCTTCAGCAAAATGCACTTTTCTGCCTTTAGGCCTGCCCAGAATCACACTGAACTGAGTTGTATACATGTTCAAAGAAATGACTGCAATGATCGAGCTTCAAGATTGATTCTACATCTAGAAACCTTAAGTAGACACATACATCACCTTATATTTCTGGCTTAATAAAAATATTACCTTTTTATCTTTCACTCTGTTTCCTAGCTTTCAGTCTTCGAATTTTTTTTTCTTTTAACATGTGTATGTAATGCTTTAAAATATAATTTTCTTTTCTCATTCACCCATTTTCTGTTTCGCCCTAGTCCCTCAGGGTTTTATTTTTCACTTCAACTTTTTCCTTCATTTTTTACACAACTTTGACAAGTACAGTGTTAGAAGTTTGGTGTTTCTTTTAAGAAATCTTCCACTCCAGCAACCAATCAAGACAAAAGAAAATCTATATTTTGCAGATCATTTACTGTGCCTACAGTGTCTGCACATAGAACAAATATAGAAGAAAGCATTGCTACTGAGCAAATGGTGAACAGTATAACACAATGAATTTTATCAAGTACTGACATTTACTAATATACTACCTTTTCTACTATATTGAACTGCTTACCCAGTTATTGGATTTAATAAGAATATATGGAGGTTTGAACACCCAAATTTTGAATAGCAGATATGTCGGAACATAGGAGACTAAAATAAGAACAGTGATTTTCACAGTGACTTTCTAGAATTGGAACCCTGTTGTTGCAGCTCTATTTGACTATCATAATAATGTTGAGAGTTCCAGGAAGAATGTTCATTTGGAATCTGATACAGAGAGAAATTCAGGGAGCAAGGAGTGAATGCCAGGTATAAATGGTAGCTTCAGTAGACCGGAAAGCCTCACTATAAAAATAACAATGAGCATTTTAACAGCTAAAATAAGGAAAGAAAAGTGCACAAAAAGAAGGCTGAATAATGCCTTTTTTTCTCAAAAGATAATTGCTTTAAAATAACAGAGTGACTCCAAGAGCAAGTATATTTCTGACAACTGTGTTGCATTTTGTTTGCCTTACAAGGAAATAATTAATACATATTTTCTTTCAAGGCACTTCTCTTATTGTATTAGTTTAATAAAAGATTTCTTATATTTCTTCTAGCTTGTTTCAGTGTGATCTCTGACTGTTACACTCCCTTTCATACTCTTCCCTTGAAGGCAGACTAGCAACAAGTCAGACATTTATATAATTGGCTTAATTTACACTATTTACAGTTTGTGGACATTTAATGTCCTATCATTTAGTAATCGGTATGCCGTCTTTCATATATGAGAGTTTCTTTGAAAAGACAGACTTCCTGAATTCTCCAAACTTCGGGGAGTTCTGCTAAAAATTCCTAGCCTAGGAATACTGCAGAAATAGTGACAAGCAGTCCTGCTAAGGGGCACACCCTTCTTGATAATTATGGAGCCTCTCAGATGCACACATGAGCTCCAGAAGGAATTTCAGGTTCCTTTACTTGTTCTGAGGGACTGTGGCTGTGATAAATTGACCGAAAGTTCAGGGAAAAGAAGTCTCTTGGAGTTTCGAAAGCAGTGTGGATGATCTCTACAGCATGATATTGTGAGGGACGAAAGACAGGGCAGAAACAGAGACATTTATTTAAAATGCATTTCTAATCAATTTCCTTTTCTTTTCGAAGTACAAAAAAAATTAGTTTTGTGTTCTGCCTTTCTTATGCTTTTGAGCTCTTCATCTTTCTCTTAGAGAAAAAGCACATCCATTTAGAACACAATTCTCTTTCCTCTCCATGTCCTATTCATTTGGCTGCCAGCATAAGGAAAACTCGATTCAGTCAGAATATCTTGGAATGCAGCCCAAAGAAATGAACCAAGGTCAAATTTTGGAAGGTAAGTAAACAAAAAAAGAAAAAAATATGTAGCAAGATTATAATCTCAATAATATATTTTAAAGACCTTTTATTCTGTGAAGTTGAAAGTGATCCTTTAAAATCATAATGCTTAAATAATCTCTTATTCTTGTCAAATTATTTATCCAGTGCTCATGTAACACCCTTTATTATGGCTAAGCTTGTCTATTTGCTTGTACATATTGAAAACTGCTCATTAAATATACTTTTTTTTTTTTAAGTATTTTTGAGGTAAACAATTTCAACCAGGATTAATAAGAAAGAAGGTGAAAACGTAATGGTGTTGAGACACAAACACCTCTCCATTCTTCATTCTTTTAAAAAAATCAAGCAAATGGAAAGGTGGAAGGCTGACATACTGTCTTGTAGCGAATAAATAACACAATCTGAGTATAATAAAACTGCTGTTAACAAATTGATTGCAAGGCACAGTGTTTAAATACTCAAAAATTTAAAAGAGGAAGAGAAAAGAGAAACATGAAGGATAGAGCATAATATACTGTCTTTGTAATTTTGTTTGTTTGTTTTTATGTATATTGAAGTTAAATATCACTGATTTTACATCTAAAATAACATTTATAAGACATAAAAATATAAATAGTGGTCACTGAATTTCATCTAAGTTTTAAATTTCAAAATTTTCTCTAAATATTATATTGACCATCAGGCCCTTTAAAGATAAAGTATTAACTGCATGAATTTACTTCAAGCTAGTGTGTAATCTAATTTCTACGAAAAAGTGCTATGCAAATGTGGGGAAATGAAGACTTTTCTAAGCTTCTTTATTTTCAAATGTGAAGAATGCCAGGGTGAGGAGGTTTGAAATTTATTGCTAGTGTATTAAATATACCTAATGTTCTCTTTGAGAAAATCAGTTGTGAAAATCAGCAAATTTCTTCTGTTTATGACACTGGAAATGCATTTTCTCATGTTGCATCTTCTTTATCTCTAATTTTTTTTTCTCTGTTTAGCTAAACAATTGAACAAATTATCACTAGTTCTATTATGTTTAGGGGTTATCTTCCTTCCAATATTTCCATATTTTGGAACATAAATTTCATTTTTTTTTCTTATTTGAGTAAAGATCTAGAAATGGCTTAAGCAGAAATACAGTATAAGTCTCAATGAACAGACATTTTAATATCTATACTGTATACTTCATTTATCAACATACCATTAAAGTTTCAGGGATATGCTTTCACCCTTATCTTTTGGAAAGTTAGGTATTCAGTGTTAGGGCTCAATTTTCTACTTCTTCTGAGGAATATTCTTTTCTGACAATGGGTGTGTTATGGGAGAATTTAAAAGTTGCTCATTGCTTCCACTACTGACTGACATAAAATTTCATTATGAAGTGTGACAGGTATAGGAAGACACAAAATTTAGTTACGAGGTAGGATGGGAAAATCAGGTGGATAGCAATTTTTATTCTAAGTTTTTTATGTTAATGTTTCTATTCTGCCGTTTCTGCTCACACACACCAGACTCACATTATTCTAGGTTCTTGTGCTTGTGCCACTTGTCCAGTTTAGATGGACCATTTGTCATCCCTGGACCCTGTCTGGTAGCCCTGTCTCTACACGCAAAACCTCCACTTCTATACTGTGTCAGAAATCCATGCATGGGGTGCATGCCACAAGGAGCTATTTTTTCACTGTTTATTGCTTTCCAACTTAAACGGCTGGGATAAGCCACCAAAGACCTTGTTTGTCAGTCTCCCCAAGGGCAATTTCTTTTACTTTCTCCAAGTTACAGGCAATTAGTATTTGTCTGGATCATTAACAGTTTCAGCCTTCAACCTGAAATGTGCTACAAGAATTTTTAAAAAGTTAATCATTTGTTTGAGTTTTGTTTGTTTCCTGTGAATACCTAAACCATAAGAACAGGGCTAGGATGTAGTTCAGAGCTCTAGAGTAAGACATCCTCATAACAATTTTCTGTGCTTTGTCTTTCCATCACATACTGGAATTTAACTGGTAATCAAACTCATGAGCTGTGCAGATGTAGGCAAGGTTTTACTTATCTATATGGTGCTTTTACGTAGGGTTCAACACATGAAAAGCATGTCAGTGTTCACTACCTCTATTTTTATCCATTGTTCTTGGCAGTGACACTCAAAAGCTGTGGAAATGCAATGGAAGAGAAAACTCTTGGAAACTCTACAAAAACAAGTATTTGGCAGCAGTTCTGTATGGTGCTTCTAAACTTAAGAATCCCAGATTTGTCAACATCAGTGTAGCAAAACTAGAGTATCTAAGGTAGATGGGAAAAGAAAGCCTTACATAAAATGCAAGTTTACCCTTTCTACTGAACAGACCAGTCTTTATCTAGACTGGTAGTGAGAAAGATCTTTGGTTTGGGTTGCATTTATCCTGAATTCTAAGATCTCGTTCCTTTGAGTGATTTTCATTTTAAGTCAGTTTCCAAGTCTGGGGATTCTAACATCTCTCTGAAGTACAATCATTCACATGGTGGAAAATGTCCATAGATCCTTTATTCAGAACTAGACCACATACCTGAATAATATTTCTTCTTTATATTTGTGAACAAGAGAAGAGCTTTACTTTTCAGTAGAGAGAGAGATATCTTTTTCCAAACAAAAAGGTTTGAAGATATTACCTGCTGTTACTATTGACCAGCTAAAGATTACTTTCCTTGGAACCTCAGGCAGCAAAATAGATTGTGGAAACATGTTCTGAATTGTGATAGTACAGAACAGCTGAATTAGTTCTTCATCACCTCCTAAAATAAGGATGTCAGATACTTGGAGTGTCTTCTTCTGTTGTGTCTGGATGGATACCAGATGACTAGTCTAGACAGTGTATCTAAACTTAAGACTATTAAGGTTGCATTAAATTAAACTCAGATGAATACTTTAAAAATTTGTTTGGTCTTGCCTAGACTCTGGTAGTGCTTTTCAGGGTACTGGAAATCTGATTATAAATAACAGGTTGGAGGCCTTTTAGGAAGCAGGAAAAAATAGGAGGAAGTTAGGAATGTGGAGGGCATGTCTCATAAAACAGACATAGACTAGTGAGCAGGAATTAAAGCTACCCTTTTTTTCTCACTTAAGATCAGGCGGCTTCTTATCAGATCTCCAGTAGGTGTAAGTCTGCAGAAGTTCACAATTCTCCGGATGCGGGAGTTAAGCAACATTCGTAAAAAATGCAGGAGAAATTCTAGTAAACAGCATATATGGCAGTGAAGAAGGGGAGAATATTCAGTTTAAACATACCACTTACAGTATAGCATTATGCCTAGTTTCAGAAGGATGAGGGGAAGAAAAGTTAAATACTGATCAATTTACAAATTTTGAATAAGAAGTTTTTGGCTAAGAAGTTAGTATGAATCCTGTGTTATGATAGCACTGCATTCCTGAAATACAGAGAGGATGAAATGGTTCAAGATTTATTTTTGGACTTGCGAGGATGTTTAAGCTAGGCTTCAGTTTAACCTTTCTTTAGGCTTTACCAAGACTTGAAAAAAGAACTACAATTAAGCTTGGTACCAGAAGGTAGCAATTATTTAAGATTTAGTAGCTTTTTAACAAGTGTCTTTAATTTATGTGAAAGAGAGGATTAGCTTGAAATAACAAGGAGGTTTGGGGAAATCTATTTGGGGTCCATTTATTGGGATAAAGCTAAGACCAAATAGTCATATGTAGGCTGGGCTCTGGTTAGAGTTAGGGCTAGAGTTTGTACGTTAGGATATCAGGGGATGAATAGTGAAGTTTGTTGCTTTTTTCTGCAAGACCAGTAGAGCTTTGATGAAGTCCAAAAATTCTGATGAACAAAAAACTTTGATGAACAAAAAATTATCATATAACATCAACTTATTATCTAGTTCCACCCCCCCTGCCATGGGCAGGGACACCTTCCGCTAGACCAGGTTGCTCAAAGCCTCATCCAGCCTGGCCTTGAACACTTCCAGGGATGGGGCATCCACAGCTTCTCTGGGCAACCTGTTCCAGTGCCTCACCACCCTCTCCGGGAAGAACTTCTTCCTGATATCTAATCTAAACTTCCCCACTTTCAATTTAACCCCATTACCCCTTGTCCTGTCACTACAGGCCCTTGTAAAAAGTCCCCCCCAGCTTCCTTGTACCCCCTTCAGGTACTGGAAGGTGCAATAAGGTCTCCCCGGAGCCTTCTCTTCTCCAGGCTGAACAAGCCCAACTCTCTCCGCCTGTCCCCACAGCAGAGGGGCTCCAGCCCTCTGAGAATCTTCATGGCCTCCTCTGGACTCGCTCCAACTGCTCTATATCCTTCTCATGTTGAGGGCCTGTAACATGATTTAAGCTAAGCATTTGGCTTTATACACTGTTGTACACACACACATTTTATACATAATACCTTTAAGAACTATCTTGGGTCAAATTCTTTTGATAAATCAGGATTGACATCAACAGTACTGTAAGGGTTAGACATTTGATAAATGACAGGTTTTAGGCTTTAAATACTAACTCAAAGGCCCAGATTCTCTCAGTTACAAAATGCCTAACTACAAAATGACCTTGTGAACCTATTTCTTCTTTCATATTTGTCACCTGTAACTAAAGTTCTTCAGAGAACTTCATGCTGCCAGATCTAATGCTTTCACAGATATGTTCCATTTTCTTGCTTGTTCTTATTCCTTCAATGCTCCTATCTTCACCATAGATTTTACTAAACTTATCTCTCTTCAAAAAAATGCCCTAGTCATCTCCGGTTCTTGTCTGTTCTCTTTTTTGTTTTTGGATTTCTGCTTCTTCCCTCCAAATCTTCTAATTTTTATTCATTCTCAAGAAAAATCTCATCATAACACTTTGCCTTCAAAATTAAAACATATCTGTCCTATCAGAGCTTTCATGAATGATTTCACTGTTTCACAAACAACTTCAGTGCTTTTGTCTGTCCATTAATTTAAAGCTTAGACTGCCCCACTTACCTAGTTCTCAGCTGTTTGGGGTGAAACAGGATACATAAGCCCCAGTTGTAAGGTTTTTCCTTTTTTTTTTTTTTTGGTTGTTTGTTATATTTTATGATAATAGCTCAAACTCAAGTTTCGGATTTTTTTTGTTAAAAGAGGATCATTTCCCTGCTTCAATGACTTTCCCCATTCTTACTCAGATCATTGTGAGGAAGCACATAAAAACATAAGCCACACCACATAACAGGTGAGGTTTCTGAAAGAGGAGGCTTCCAGTTTTGAAAAGAAGCAACCTCCTGGCTTACAGTGGAAGAGAGACAAAAACAGATACACTGGGGTTCTGAGACTACTTTTTCCTGCACCACTCATTGCAGTTTAAATACTCCTGCATCCAGCTGAAATCCTAAAACAGCAGGTAAGAGAAGTATAGGGTTCTTCTAAAAATGAAATTTTGTTTCATCGGTATATCCCTACTATAGTTATACCCATGACTTATGTAAATCAATTATAAGGAAAAAACATTGTGAAAAAATCTAAATACCTCAAATTTTTCCTTCCTTTAAGTATGTCTCTTAGATGTATTTCTGACTGCATAGCAATTTCTTTGATCCATTAAAAATATAACTCTCATAAATGTTTATCAACCAATTAGAACATTAACATACTTGAAGATAATAATGCAACTCCTGACTTACTGGTCTTCACAATAACATAGAAGAACAAGTTTGGTTTATATATGAGAAAACTAAGAAAAGACAACGAGTTATTATTCTCTTTTAATTTTAGTGATTATTGGGATAATTTATTTTTTTTTCCCCTTAAGGTAGGTACTTTTTCCTGTTTGCACTACTTTCTTTGCTGCTATAATGAAACTAGAAATCTAATTAGATACTGATTAAAGTTGAGATTTACATAGAAATGGGTCAGGCAAAAATACTTGCATTTCAGATTAAATTTACAAGGTACAACAAAAAACTCTTTTGTGAATAGTTATTATCTGAGCATGAGAACAGGAAGTAAAATAACACGGAAAATATCTATCAGCTACTTCTATGTAAAAAGGACAGTACCTGAGGACTGAAGCACCTCTCTTATGAGGACACGCTGAGAGAATTGGGGTTCAGTGTGGAGAAGAGGAGGCTCCAGGGAGACCTTATTGCAGCCTTCCAGTACCTGAAGGGGCTACAGAGAAGCTGGGGGGGACTTTTTACAAGGCCCTGTAGTGACAGGACAAGGCGTAATGGGTTGAAATTGAAAGTGGGGAGGTTTAGATTAGATATCAGGAAAACTTTCTTCATGGGGAGGGTAGTGAGGCATGGGAACAGGTTGCCCAGAGAAGCTGTGGATGCCCCATCCCTGGAAGTGTTCAAGGCCAGGCTGGATGAGGCTTTGAGCAACCTGATCTAGTGGAAAGTGTCCCTGCCCAGGGCAGGAGGGTTGTAACTAGGTGATCTTTAAGGTCCCTTCCAACCCAAATCATTCTACGATTGTATGATTACTAATGTGGCACTACAAAAATGAAATAAAAATTAGATAACAAGGAATTAAATTAGATATTAATTTAATTATTTTTGTATATTGTGACAATAATAAAAGTGTACTGATTCCCAATGGGTAAGAAAATGCTCTGTAACTCTTTTAGTCAATCTTTTAGGGATTTCACTTTAAAAGAGGCGAACAATAATTTTCATTATCCTAAAAGCATAAGCATTATTTTATCTTTTTTTAGTCCAGCTGGAATTATAGTTCTTGTGGTGGGATGATCTCAGCAGGCTGCTATGTGCCCATCCAGCCACTCTCTTATTACCCCTCCCAAACAGAATGGGTGAAAAATCAAATTAAAAATCTCAGGACAAGACGAAGACAGGGAAATTATTTACCAATTACTGTCACAGGTAAACAGACTTAATTTGGGGAAAAATAAATTAATTTATTGCCAATTAAAATAGAGTAGAATGGTGGGAAACAAAGACAAAATTAAAATAACAACTTTTGTTCACCACAGCCCTTCTTCTCTGGCTCAACTTCACTCTTTCATTCCCAGTTCCTCCCCCACCCCTCTGAGTGTCACAGTGGGGAGGGGAATGAGGTTCATGGTCAGGCCCTAACAGTGCCTGTCTGCTGCTCCTTCCTCCTCACACTTTCCCCCTGTTCCAGCATGGGTTGTCCAGATGAGTGTAGTCCCTTCAGGAAATATTCATATGGTCTGGTGTGAGGATCTGCAGTGTGGATGCCTTGGTCCATCACAGTTCTCTCCACAGGCTGCAGGGAAATACCTGCTCCAGCACTGGATGCCCCTATTCCTTTTCCTTATTCTCTGATGGTCATGTTCACACGACTGTTTCTCATGTTGGTTTTCCTCATTCCTCACTGTTCTCTGGTATTTTAAACATGCCTTCCCAGAGGTGGCACAGTTTGGCTGAGGGGCTCAGCTGTGTACTGCCATGGGTCTGGTAGAGCTAGCTGGTACCAGCTGGAACGGGCTATGTCCAGCATGCAGCAGCCCCAGTCTTTCTCACAGAGGCCACGACTGCAGTCCCTCACTGCCAGCACCTGGGCACCTGCACACCATACAGATCAATGTTTCAAACAATGCACATTCCAACAAATTCTGATTATTTTCCTGAAATTTGAGCACTTTTGTTCCTTTTCAGGAAATTATGCTGATTCTACTTTCAAAAGGAAGAGAAAGTGAACTTACATGATTTTTGCAACAGCCAACTTGTATATTAAATAAGTATTTAAGCAAATATAAAGGATGACTAGGCAAGCAAAAATTCAAATTTTTTTCCCACCTGAATATTTAGCTTTCCAATCAGTCAAGGCTCAACCTTCCTTGCTTGATATATGTTTGACAACATTTGAATTAAAAAGATCCTGTAGTCAGGACAAAGCACGTACCATAGATTCACCATCCGCTCGACATTCATTTTCCTGACAGCCCAATTGAGCCCCTGACTTTGAAAGAGAAGTGTATTTGCAGTGCCTGGAGTCTGATGAAATCACTGTGAAACATTTAATACAGATAAGCAGCTGTTCTTCAAAAGTGTTTTGTAAATCTACTTCAAAATTAAATAAAAACTGAAAATGAAATACAGCAGGATATATTTCCTGTAGGATCAGATAAGTTGTTTCACTAATGAATAATGTAAGAAATAGCTAAGGAGAAAAATATGTGCAGTAGACTTTCAATTTTAGACTGGCAATTCCTAACAAGAACTTCTGATTCCTCAGCTTTCACACTGACATTAATAACTTTATTTTTACAGAATTATGTTATTACATGATAGGATATAACTGTATGGTATAACATATTGTACAAAAAACAATGGCATATGTGATCCTGCAGTGCTGTGAGAAAAGCTGATAATAGTCTCACAAAAGCTTCTTTTCTTTCATTTTTGGCAATTATACATATTATGGTGTCCTAGCTAGCCAAAGGGGAGAAAGACTCAAAGCTATGCAAAAGGTGCATACCTCTAGTCCGACATGTGGCTTGTGATTTCAGTAATCTCTTCTTAAGTAACAATTATAATTATACTGCATGAGCACAATGTCAATCCAAAGATGGACAGATGGGTTTTAGCTGGCCTGCTTCTAGGGAATAAAGAAGGATAATTGCTAGTGTTATCAAATATTGACCTGATTGAGAGATGCTTTGCTTTTTTTCTTTTTTTAACGCCTGAGAATACAAATCTACAAAATCTGATAAATTGCATTACCACTTATTTTTAGTTTCCTATGTAAAGAACTATATATATGTATATATCTCCACAATGTTAAAGAGTAGTTACAGAAATTACTATAGTTTTTTTCTAGATATAGCTATTTATCAAGTTTGTCAAATTTCTGAGTCCCTGATGGACTCAGACTAGGCTTAATATCTTTGAATTATCTCTCTGCATGCCTGCTGTTAATGGTGATGACGTTCCACAAAGAGTATCTTTCTCAATAATTGACATTTAGCGCAGCTGATGTACAAATGATGATTTTTTTTTTTCAGAGGGATAGGTTTTATAACAATTTATCATCAGTTTATACCAGAATGAGGTAGTGTGTAGAAGAGTGAACAAGCAAATAGTTGTCCGTTAAATAACTGTTATATCAAAAAAGAAAAGAAATCCTTGTCTTCTGTTTCTTCTGACTCCTAGTGTAATGGAAATATGCTACAATTTCCAGGCTAAAGAGTAGGGAAATAAGAAACTATGGTTAACTCTGTGTATACATTGTAATTTGATGTTTGGTTGGTAGACTATCCTTTCTTGTTTGTTTGTTCTCAGATTTGTTATTTATGTGTCATCAGCTTGGAACTATATTATTTACTGGATTAAAATGTGAATCATATATCTGAAGCAAGATATTTAAATTTTGCCTTTTTCTTGTCCTTTTAGTTGATTACCTATAGCTACATAATGACATAGGTGAAGTAAATCAGTAATTGGATACTACCAGGGGTAATCCAGGTCCTATGAGTTCCCTGCTCAACAGTTTCCATTACTTAAAACTTTTCTGGATGTTGATAAACCCCAAGAACACTGAACTTGTACATGCTAGTGTCTGAGAAACTGGTTGAGATCTTTTGTTTACATCTGCTGTAAATTCATGTGCTGGGTTCAGCCAGGA
>NW_010259667.1:0-4919 GCF_000690775.1 Eurypyga helias
GGCCATCCAGCCAGTTTTGTACATTCCGTTCTTGTTTACTCCTAAGTGTTGCCCTTAAAAAACATGGGTCACCTTGAGTGATAGTTTGCAAACTTTCTGTTACTTTGGCCAGTAGCTACTGCATAAGACTTTTTCTATTAGCAGAAGAAGATAAAATATAAGATTTAAAGTTTTACAAACTAAACCATGTAACTCAGAGTTAGGGGTGGGTTTACTGTGCCTGCTAGTGTATGTAAAACAAATTTTCTGGCTTCATCAGAATGGTGGGTTGTCCTCCATTGCACAGAACACAGCAGGAAAAACTTCCCTTTCCTTTGATTTAACTCCGAGGGATGCTACTTTTTTCTTCGATTTTTCCCTCAGAACCTATCTGTTAATTGCTGAGCAGTAGAGTTCACTTTCTATGGAAAACATCTATGCACAAAGGAGAGAGGATGAAAGCTTAGTACACCGGAAGAATACTGAAGAATCTATAAATAGTGACATTTATCAAAGCGTGCTGAATGTCTCTGGTTTCGAGTAAAATATTAATTTTAAGGAGAAATTCAGCAGAGCACCTAGAAGCATGCTTAACTGTAAGCGCAAACAGACCTTTGTGTGCAGCCAGCTCTGTGTGTGCTTAAAGATAGTCATGTGCGTGAACATCATGCTGATCTGTAGGTAGGTGATGTGCATTATGCACATTATTCGGTCCTGTTCTCTGGCTGCCAATGGTCCTTATCTCAAAGAAAATTCCTTCTGTCCCTTTGAACAAAGAGGACCCAGAAAGTGATACGATGATAACTTGCTGCCTTCTAGTTCCCAACAGCTAAAACGTAAATGAGGAAGGGAATGGAGTATAAAGGGAATGGATTTGTCCTAGTTGGACAAAGTCAAGTCTGGGATGGGTTCCTGCCCATTTTGTGGGATTGGCATTGGGAATTACAGTAAGCATGGTTCTTAGTGAGGATTATGTAGTGTGGGTAACTTCCGTAATGTATTAGCTGCTGTTCTCGCGTCACTTCAGTTGATACAACTGCATTTCATGCAATTTCTCCCTTTTAATCTCTAGTCTTAAGTATCATCTTGAAATAAATTGAAACCCTTTATCTTTGTGTCACTAGTTGTTTCTTATCCTCTCTTTAAAAGATGAGGTCTGTCTCCCTTTTTGGTTTTTTTAATGGAGTTGTCATTGATTGATACTTACTCTGACTAATTTGCTGTTTCTGAAGATTGATGGTAAGGACATAACATGAACAATATCACAGACTTTTGAGTTTAATATATGGGAAGATATAATCAGGCATATTGATTCTTTCCTTCCTGCATTTCCTTTCTCTGTAATTAAGAGCAAGTTTCTGCTTGTGGAATAATTATGTGTGTTCCTTAGAACAATCACTTATTCAAAACCTGAATGCTAAGTAAACTAAAGAAGGAATTAATTGTAACAGGGAACAAAGATTTTCTTTTGGGTGGTATTAGTGCTTTCCTTAGTAAATAGGAAATTATATATCCATCAGTTACAGAAGTGTGGGCCCAGGTTTTGGCCTAGCTCACGGACTTGCACAGGGGCATAAAGGGGAAATATAGCTTTTGTGAGCTATTCAGATTAAATGTAGCATGTAGAACAACAGTGTAGGATGTGGCTTCATACTGCATCTGCTGTCACTTAGAGGCCCAGGAGAGGACTGACTCTTGCCTGGGCTTCCTGAGCCAGTGTGTCACTATGTGCTGCGCGGCCCCATGCAGGGAGGGAACAGCAGTTGCAGGAGAAAGGACTAGGCTGGGAAGTGGCATGGATAAAGTAGTTTCTGAAGAGTAGTTGTGGATGTCAGCAGAAGTCAGTTGAGAGAAATCCAATTGGCCTGTAGTTGAGGGAGAAGGCAGGCAGATGTAGTGGAATGAAGTTATTTTTGTGTGAAAAATGCAGCAGAAAGGTAAAATGTGTATTTGAAGACTTGCAGGTTGTTTCTTTTTTGGTAAGAGAGTTTGGTGGCGTTACTCGCATGCTTCTCTGATGAAGCCCCTCTTCTGAGATACAAGTGAGGGTTTTGATGTTGGTACAGTTGTGGTGTCGCAAGTTCTGTAAAGCACTGGGAGATATCAAAACAGATAGACTGTAAGAGTGAAAAGCCATCATGGCCGGTAATGATGAAAGAAAGCGAACTCATGGTCTCCAAGACAGAAATACCAGCACAGACATCAGGAGAAGAAAAATGGACTCCTACCTGCTTTTTATTTCATCTAATTGACCTGGAAATGTTAAGAACTCATTGTCAGCAGTTGGTAATAGATACAGTGTAATGTACAGTAGCAAGTGGAGTTGATAGACAAGCGTTTTCTTTCCTTGGCCTTGGAACGACCGTTTGTCAATGCCTCTCCATTTCCTTGACGTGCCACACAATGGCTGTGTTTGTTTCTGGTTTGTAGACCCCGAACGTTCAGCATTACACGAACCTTGCTCAGCAGTGGTAATAACCTGGTCAGTCATGCAGCTGAAAGATCAAGTTTAAAGTAAAAATGAAGAATTCCCAGCACTATTGTGTTTCAACCTCATGTGAAGACTTCAGCCACCCAACCATTTGCCCTTGACGTGAGCCCACAGAGGCAGGTGGGGAGGTTGATGTGTTCTTTCTTAAATCTTGTAGGGTGGCTTTGAAAACAGAGCGTGGATTCACCTTTCAGGTGACTTAAAACTAAACATCACATAATTAAGGATCTGATCCTTCATCTCCCCCTTTTTCTTTTACAAAGGCTCATCCTAAATCTGAGGTCAGTTGTGAACTTGTGTTTTATCTTTAGTCATTGCTACAAGCTGCCATGATGTCATTGGAAAACAAGTTTAATAAACTATTTTGGTCACTGCTGTTTTTTTCTTGAGATATGTTTTCTACCTTATCCCTTTTGAAACTTTTCTTTATTCTTAAAGGTATAAAGGAAAGCCTGGGTTTGGGTCTGACCCTGTATTATGTTGGGATATTAGAGATTTTATAACTGACCTATGTAGGAGAACTTCCTCTGTGGAGGAAGCTGTGCAGTGCTATATTGAGATGCAGTGTACATCTTCTGTCACCTTGAGTGTTTGCATGGCAGTGGAACCTTGTCTGCACCAACAGCCAGCCCTTCTGAGCTGTGCCACCCAGTAGACGTGACCACACCAGGCAGGCGGAGGATGGAGGGCAGCCTACACAGCAATATGCTGGGAGCCTGCAGTGGTACCTGCCTGGCCATTCCTCACGTGCCTCATGGGACCTTGGGAACGCTCCTGGTTTTGCTGCTGGCTGGAACACAGAGAATGAAGGCTTTTCTTGGTCCAGTTCTGGGATGGACGACTTGTTATAACATCTGAGGTGAACAGCTTTTATATCTTGATTCAGGTGTCTTTAAAGTCAAGTATGTCAGTTGGAATAATTTTTTTTATTTTAATGGAATATATCCTTAGAACATATTTGAGCCACCATGTTGAAATCAGGCTCTTGGGCTTCTGGTTTTGAGGTGAAGCTGGTATTAGCTAAGCTGCACTAGAGGTGCCCTGGGCCTCAGGACACATCCAGTGTATTGCGAGGAGGAACACAAACATCTTTGTATCTGGGAATTGCACTACTATCAGTACAGTTCTTATGCAGAAATAGCCAGATTCTGAGCAGACAACTTCTTCAGAAGGACTTTGAGTAACGTTGCTTGAAAAGGTGACATTAGAATAGGGAATAGACTTGAGGTTTAAAGGAAGATAATGTTTTAGACACAGAAGGGAAGGAGAAGTGATTATTGTCTTCTGGTCTTAGGTGGTTTGAGTTTCCCTGCCTCAGCCGTGTCTTATCTTTTGGCAAGCAGAGTTGCAATGAGGTACTTTTGAAAAATAGCGTCATCAGTCTACCTGTTTCCCTGTGGATAAGATAGAGATCGGGAATTTCCCTTTGCAAAAGGAAATGCACTGAAAATTAAGTCTTCACATGCAAAAAGTATAAAGGGTGCAACACAGGGGAAACAGGTAAAAAGTATGTACAGTGGGTAGAATTAAAATTACTATATCCAAATCATTCAGGTCTTTCTTCTGAGGCCTGACAATATCAATTCTAAGAAAAGTGAAATAAAGGGGAATGGGCAGTCCCTACTTGTCTCTGGGAAGCAAGAGCCTTTCACACTTCTCACTTCTTACTCTGCCTTAGTCTGAATGGCCACAGCTGCCTTCCTCTAGGCAGGCGTTTTTCCCTGGCGAGTTTGTGCTCCTCTTGGATGGTTTATTTCCAGCGGAGCCTGCTGAGATTTAGACACGGTCACTAGTGAACCGTCAGAACTGAAACCCTTCTGCCATCTTTTCTCTTTCCCCACATTCGGCTCTGGGCAGTGTCGCGTACCACACCAGGCTATCTCTGAGCAAGGTGGCATGCCCGGAGCGGCATGGTGTGCTGCTGTGTGAAGCAGAGCTGTAAGGGCTGGTGCTGGGAGCAGAGCACACCATCGTGCCGATGTCCCACTGGGGTGAGAACCCCAGCTGGAAGGTCATGCTAACTGGGGAGCGTTTGAGTGGCTTTGCACTGTGAGTTACAGATTTCCTAAGTGTCATGGAGGTTTAAGGAGTTTCTGCCATTATAAAGAGAAAAAAAAAATACCTGAATTATCAACAGTATTAACAACAATTGTAAAAGTCTCATCTTTTCTTTCTTGGGAACTGTACATTGTGTTACATTGCATAGGAACAGCAGACAGAAAGGCTGCATGAAACATTGTGAGGTGAAAACTAAAGAAGGGATATCTGCATTAAAAGGATGTCTAGGAAGAGAAGGGTCCCTGACAAAGATGAGAGGGCCAAGCAGTAAAAGCATCTGTCTGGAGTAAAACCAGACAATCAGTTAGAGGTAAAATTACCTTTGGAAATAGAAATTCTATGGAAATAGAAACGTAGTGTGGTAGTAATGGAGCTATGACAAGAGGGGGCA
>NW_010259667.1:4966-84473 GCF_000690775.1 Eurypyga helias
TCACTTAATGTAGAGGAGTGGAAAAGCCATTAGCCAGAGAGGAGAAGAGACAATTCAGTGCATGAGAAACAGCATCGGAGGACTTACGGTGACATTAACCTAGGACATTTGTATGGTGAATGGGATCTAAATGCCGTATGTTCTTTCCACCAGACCTGTAACAACCCTCGATATCCCTGTGTCTTGCAACTGCATCTTTCTGTGGCTGGAGACTGGAGATAGATTTCTCTATCTGTCTAAACTGTATGTGTTCAGTGTGTTCTCTGCTGTTGTGTGGGGTATGGAAGAGCAGCTTTTTTATTCAGCTGATGCTGAATAAAAACCAACTTTTTTCTCAAAGGTTGCCTGGCAGCCTCTGGCAGCATTGCATGGTGTATTCTGAGTGTTCACTTTATCCTATGGGATTGATCTTGGAGCTTAGTCTACGTATTGAAAAAAAAGGGGGAAATACAGAATTTAAAAAGTGAAGACACTGTATTGTAGCCCACTGTCATGTGTCATTGAATGTGTTTGAATTAGGAAAAAAAATATGTAGATTTTGCCAGGCTTTGAGAGTTTATTCATATGAATTTTGCATAACAGACTGGAATTAATGAAATGGAAAATGTCATAGCAGTGAAATAGCAGGCCACATTATTATTTCAGCTTGCATTTTACGTGTGTTTTGCTATATTGAGTGTGACCTAGTAGATACTGGAAGTGCAGTATTTGCACTGAAGTTTTTAGGAATGCTTAATAGTGATTGTTTATGTGCAGTTAAAATTTACTTAAAACTCTTCTGTTTTTTCCTACTCCTGTACTGTTTATGCATGTTGTAGGGCTATACTCATCCCAGCCATGAGAACTCACTCCCTGTGTCCGGATTATTCTGGGGGAGTGATTTCTGGTGTGTTTGTAGGCTATGTTGAATTCTACCTCTGGGCTGTCATGGACAGCTTCCCTTGGGTGTCTGTTGGCATATTAGCCTTGTAGGCTTGCTCCAGCATGCCAGTCCTGCAGGGGTTGTCCCTGTGGATGGTTTCAGGCACGTGTAAATGCCATCAGTGTTTCACATGAATAGCTGGGACAAGGTTTCATGTCCTGAGCTAACCGTGGCCTCAAGACTCATGCATACTTTCCAGTGAAAGAAAGACTTGCTTTCCTTAAATTTCATGAAGAAATGATTTTAAACTAGGAGCAGATGAAGCAGTACTTCCTATCAAATAAAACTATGCTTATTAATATTTTGAATAATGTGAAGAAAATAAGACCCTTAGTTGGTGAAACTCCTGTAGAGTCCTGTTGGCTTACAGGTGAGCTGCTGCACTGCCACGTATACAGGGTTTACCATTGCTAAGGCACTTGCTGTGAGTCTCCAGTGGGAAGGTACTTTTGGCTCAGGTCCATTGCTTAAGTTCAGACAGAAGTTGCTTGCAAGTCTGTGATCTGGCCATGGGAATCACCTTCAGTCCCTGACTCTTTTCTACTTGCCTTAAGGCATCTGGGTTTCATACAGCAGCTGAGAGACAGTGACATGACAGCCTGTGCAGTGGGTCTTTGATATTACACAAGCTATAATAATTAGGATTTGTATTGTTTTGTAGATACAATACATTGGAAAACAGTTGATTTTCAATGGCAGCTGAGTAAATTTACTCCTCAAAAAGTAAATTTATTACATGGTCGGATTTTGTAATTTCTCATCACATAACTGAAGAAGGAGCAGGTAATGTAACCCCACTGGTTTAATCATGTCATGCATAGTTCCAGGGGAAGTTGCATTTATGATGGCTTTCCAAAACCTGTCTGTAAGCAGTTTCTTGAGTTTCTAAACCAAGGCCTTTAATTTCAGATAGCTTTAGGACTGGTCTTTTTTTAGCATTCTTCCTCATCAGTATGTTTCTTGAATGTATTGTTCATCCTATACATCAGGTTATCAGGAGTTACTGTGCTTTGAAGAAAGAAATGCATTACTTGCAGCTACAATAAGGATAACTTTGATATAGCACAAAATGGATGAATATACTTAGAAAAAGGAAAAAAAGATACCAATGTTTAAAGTATATGATTTTTTAAATCGGCAAAAAACAAGGTGTCTTGTTTATTCTGTAACATGAAATCTGCCAGATTTGGAATTCTCAAGTGGCTGCCTCCTATGTGTTATCATTAAATAAGTTAATATTTTCTTAAGAAGTTTCAAAGCTAAAGGTGATTTTCTCAAAACTAAAATCACAGCAAAACATCTTGAACAAAGCAGTTTGTTTTCTTTCCATTCTTAGATTTGTTGTTTGCAAAAAAAAAAAATAATCCTGAAATGATTGACTTCAACATCCATCAATCAAATCACATTTTAGCAGTAAATTAGCATGAATTTTACTATCAACAAGAGAAACAGTGTTTTAATACAACAAACAAGCTTTAACATATTGGGTAGTTCTGTTTTTCTTACTTGAGTCTTTAATTTTTTTTTTTCCCCTTCTAGTTCAGGATGAAACAAAATATCACCTATCTGTAAACTCAGCCTTGTGGTTTGGCTCAGTTACCAACTCAGCACCACACAGCTGCTCGCTCACTCCTCCCCCCACTGGGATGGGAGGAGAAAATGTAACTAAATGCTCGTGGGTTGAGACGAGGACAGGGAGGGATCACTCACCAAGTCTGGTCATGGGCAAAACAGTCTCAACTTGGGGAAAGAATCAGTTAAATTAGGTACTAGTCAGATCAGAGTAGGCACATGGTAAACGAGGTGACAGCAAACATGGCTTCACCAAGGGCAAATCGTGAGTGACAAATTTGGTGGTCTTCTATGATGGGGTTATGGTGTTGGTGGATAAGGGAAGAACAACTGCTGTCATCTACCAGGACATGTGCAAAGCGTTTGACACTGCTGTGCACGACATCCTTGTCTCTAAATCGGAGAGACGTGGATTCGATGGACAGGCCATTCGATGGATAAAGAACTGGCTTGATGGTCGCACTCAGAGAGTTGTGGTCAACATCGCAATGTCTGAGTGACCTGGGCTATTGGAAGGTGTCCCTGCCCATGGCAGGGGGGTTGGAACTGGGTGGTCTTTAAGGCCCCTTCCAACCCAAACGATTCTGTGATTCTGTAATGAGAAATAAAACCAGATCTTAAAACCTTCTGCCCGTTTCTCCCTTATTCCCAGGCTCAGCTTTGCTCCTGCATTCTCTGCCTCCTACCCTCTGTGGCACAAGGGGATGGGAAATGGGGTTTGTGGTCAGTCCATCACACATTGTTTTTGATGCTGCGCCCTCCTCGGGGGAGGACTCCTCACAGTCTGCCCCTGTTCCAGTGTGAAGTCACTGACATGGGAGATAGTCTTCTATGAACCTCTTTGACGTGACTCCTTCCCAGTGTGGGTCCTTTCCTCAGGGTGCAGGTCCTTCAGGAACAGCCTGCTCCAGCGCGGGCTTCCCACAGGGTATTGTGCTCTTCAGATGCAGCTGCCTGCTTCAGTGTGGGATCCTCCCCAGGCTGCAGGTGGGTTTCTGCTCCCCTGTGACCCTCCGTGACTGAAGGGCACAGCCTGCCCTCTCACCGTGGGCTGCAGGGGAACCCCTGATCCGGACCCCTCCTCCCCACCTTTCTGCACTGACCTCAGGATCTGCCTTGTTGTAACTCTCACACCCCACTCCTCTGCAGCTCCTGCAGCAGTTTTTTCCCCCCTTTTAAATATGCCATCACAGAGGTGCTGCCACCATAGCTGATGGGCTCAGCAGTGGCCAGAGGCGAGTGGGACTTCGGGGCCAGGGAAGCTTCGAGCATCTTCTCACAGGAGCCATCCCTCTAGCCCCTCCCCTGCTACCAACACCCTGCCACACAAACCCAGTTCACTCAGCTTGTTAACTCTCTGATTAATCATTGTGGTGTAGGAGTGTTAATAAGCAGAAAAAATTATTTGGACTAGGAATTTACTAAAATATACAATGTTTATGAGATGGAAGTTATTGTAGATTCTTAATATTCAAAGCTTAACCAATATGAATTTCAGTAGCAGACTAACACGGTTACAAATTTTAATGCAGCCAACAGTCTGTTCTTGTTAGTGAAAAGAAGTAAATTGAACCTTGTGTGGTCTAATTTCCAGCAGCATAGTCATGGATTTGATCTTAAGGATGAATCATTTAGAGTCTTTAAGGATTCAGTCTGAAGACTTAAAAATTGAGCTAGTCGAAATCTTCTTTCCGTGCTCAAGTAGCCCTGTTCAGTGTCCAGGTATTGAAGTGAAATCCTTTCCTACTGACAGATGATGCTGGTGTGACATTTAATGTAACAGTTGCTCATCAGCTTAGTCAGTCCCACCTTGACTAGGAAGAAATGCGCAAGATATACAGGAGACAAATGAGGAAAGTTGGAAGGTACAGAAAGACCCCCTCGAAGCGCACCTGTCGGTGGTATGCATGTGGTGGGTCACACTCTGGGCTTCAGACACACACATCGTTTTGAGATTATTACTGGCATAACCCATGGAACTTGCTGAAATTGCTTATGTACGAGTTGATTCGTTGTCTTGTACTGTGTTTGTTGAGCTGAAGTAATTATTTCTCATAGTTTTCCCCCATGAAGATCTGTTTGTTAAACCTGTCCTAATAGAAGTAATCCTACTCCTGCACCGTCGGGAAGACTTTCTAGAAATCATTTGAACCGTAAGTTAATTAAAATGGAAGATTTCTGGTGCCAAACCACAACTGCTTTCTAGTGCCTGTAATCTTGCTTTAAACTGATGCAAATACATGTGTTCTACATCTGTACTGGAGAGTTCAGCCCTGACATTCCTCCATCCCATGCAATATTTGTGAAATAAAAGAAAAAAAGAGAGGATTGGATATGCTTCATACAGATGGGATATTTAGTCAGCTTGGAAATGCTTCCACCATGGTTTCAGTGCTCTGTAACTATTCCTGACCACCTGTGTTCAATTTAAGCTGATAACTAGTTGTGACTTACTCTACTCTCACATCAGTTCATTACTCTAGGTCTACTGTGGGGAACAGGATGGAGGGAGAAGATACTAGAAAACATGAACAGCAGTAACTCCGCATCCTCTTATCCTTACCTTTGAAAAGCGTGGCACTTAGTCCAGTCACAGGACTGACATTCACGGTCAGTGCTTGCCTTCAGGTACCACCCTGTGAGGGCTTTCCCCTTGAGGAAAAACACACGTGCGCTGTGCTTCCTGGTAGCTGGTCCCTTTTTCTTTAACAACAAGAGTCACAGAATCACAGAGTGGTTTGGGTGGGAAGGGACCTTAATGACCATCTAGTTCCACCCCCCCTGCCATGGGCAGGGACACCTTCCACTAGACCAGGTTGCTCCAAGCCTCATCCAGCCTGGCCTTGGACACTTCCAGGGATGGGGCATCCACAGCTTCTCTGGGCAACCTGTTCCAGTGCCTCACCACCCTCTCTAGGTAGAACTTCTTCCTGATATCCAATCTAATCCTCCCCACTTTCAATTTAAACCCATTCCCCCTTGTCCTGTCACTACAGGCCCTTGTAAAAAGTCCCCCCCAGCTGCCTTGTAGCCCCTTCAGGCACTGGAAGGTGCAATAAGGTCTCCCCGGAGCCTTCTCTTCTCCAGGCTGAACAAGCCCAACTCTCTCAGCCTGTCCCCATAGCAGAGGGGCTCCAGCCCTCTGAGCATCTTCATGGCCTCCTCTGGACTTGTTCCAACCAGTTGATATCCTTCTGATGTTGAGTTGTTAATAATAGTAAATACGTTGGGAACGGACTCTTCTTTTAGTGATCAGCAGTAGCGAACGGATGTGACTGCAAACTAAGCAACTTCTGTTTTCCATGCAGAACTGTAACAGTTGTAGGATATTTTCTTTTCTTCAACTGGCACTTGCAGGCAATCAATATGAAAACACTGTTTATCATACGACTCTAAAGTTGTCAAAATAAGGTGGGATAAAATAAACTTAATTTTATCTTTTACTTGACATGTGAAATTAGATCTGTTTATAATATTTCTTGGGTCACTTATTTTTCATCATGACTGATTCCCTTTCGTTTGGCTCTGAACATAGCTGAAACCTAGCAGTTATAAATATGAATCCTAGATACTGCCAAATTAAATCGTATTGACTTGGATGTTAAGCAAAGACTATGAAGCTGTGTCCCTTGGATTTAGATTATGCTTATTCCTTGACCCTGCATGCTCTGTTCCCTTCTTTTCTATCCAGTGTGTATAAATCTACCATCCAGCACAGGTAGAAATATATCACAGAAACACTGCTGGGTCAAATAATTAGTGCTGCCGGCAGGTGAACACACTTCAGGGGTATCACCCGTGGGAATGACCACCTAGTTCCGGTCTCTCGTGTTGCAGAACGCTGAAGACCGTTCATCTCAATAGTTCAGTACCTCGGGTAACAGCAACGATAAACACAACCTGAGGTTCCAGGCAGATCAGCCCCTTCTGTTGCACAGAAAGACAAGTCAGAGCTGGATGTCACATGGATCAAAATGCAGGTCAGGAGCATAAACATCAGGGATCAAAATGCAGTCTTGGGTGCTAAGTTTTGCTTGTTCCATTTAGCAAATATTTCTGACATATCAGCATTAGTGGCTTTTCCCAGGAGGTTCCTTGGAAGCTGCCAGTAGAAGGGAGAATAAGAAGCTGACATACATAGACAAATGCTTTCAAATCGCAGTTCTGAAATAATTTGTACAAATTGCCAGGGTTTTTTTTAACATATCGTAGACATAGACATTACTGTCACACCAAAATTTATAGAGTAAATTTATAGAAACCATTGTCTAAGGTGGGGTAAGAATATTAAAACAGGCAGTGAAATGACAAATTGCTTTTCACTGCAGATCCTAAATATCAGTGAGTAAAGTAAATCACGAGAGAAGATGATGACCTTCTCTTCCTTCACAGCAAATATCCCAGGTGGCCACAGTCAGCACAGAATTTGAGAAAGCAGCTAGTGTGCTACACCAGGAGCTTGGGCTGCCCCAATGGTTGTAGTCTCTCCCCACAAGGGTGTATAGCCTCGCACTTGGGTGGCGAGTATGTAGGCAAATGATGACTGTGTGCTTTTTTTAGAAAAACAAATCCTAATATTTTGGTCAAATGTGAAGAGAAGGGAACATGAAACGTTTGACACCCTTTCATTTTTTTATTAAACAAACCCCAGCCTAGGCTTACTTGGGATTGCGAAGATGTATGAGTGATGCTGTGAAGACACAAAGTGGCTTTTGTATGGGAAGATCTTAGAGTAATGCTGTGATTATATAAAATTAAAGCAATTAAATGGCATAGATCAGTCTCAGCTGTCTGTGAATTGTTTCTTGGGTACAGAATACAGAATAAAGAGTTTGTCTTGCAAGTGAACCTGCATCAGTTCTCTGAATAATGCCTGTTTGAGGTTGGGTATCACTACTTCTGTGTTGTTAAGGATAAGCTGTGAATGCTTCATGATTTTTCTTTCTGTTGGTACTGTAGCCAACTAGGTGCCCTTAGGTATCAGCAAAATAAAAGTAATGATGCAAAACCAAATCCTCTGAACAGCTCAAAATCTGTGCTAGCTATCTTAGGCCTGATGTGCCAGTCGCTTGTGTAGGTTCTTGTGGGATGCAGCCCAGAGGACCTTAGCATTTTTTCTATGTAGAACCGTATTATACAACAGCTATTGAACCCATAGCTTTGCTGTCTATAAAAGCAATAGAGAAACTTTATTTTAGAACAGTACTCCTATTGTTGTAAAACATAGTCCTTCAAGGAGGAAAAAAATGCCAGAATTAACATTAGTTTCTGCCTTCCTTAAATTACGTAAACTCCATAGTCTCTTCCTTGCATCCTGACCTGGACATGAACTCCAGTGTCGGGAATTGGAGCTCTTTTCCAACCAAGTTGGGTTCGTATGTA
The DNA here is from genome assembly GCF_000690775.1 of Eurypyga helias. NCBI lineage: Eukaryota > Metazoa > Chordata > Aves > Eurypygiformes > Eurypygidae > Eurypyga > Eurypyga helias. The sequence goes on from NW_010259667.1 coordinate 12,843, forward strand.
TGCTCTTAATGCTTTCACTGTCTAATTCTTAGGTTGTAAAGAAGAGTCCAGGAACGGCCATTATTAATTGGGCTTTGCTTGGGAGAGTATTTTCACACTGTTTTCTCATGTTGTTATAACCACAGTGGGTGAGGATATAAATGTGGTGAGATGCAGTGTCATTTATTAGACCGAATGATGTATTTAGCTTAAGCAAGTAAGCTTTTAGATGTGTAAGCTGTTCTTCTTCCTTCTGCTGTTTTGTGGGATATTCATTATCCAGGTTGCTCTGTAACAAATTTTGGAGGTGCTTTGCTGATGTGACCCAGTGAAGGTGGTACAGGAGCAGTCCAGGCTGTTTGACACTGACTGAGCAGTGCCCAGCAGTGCTCCCAAGCTTCCTCCAGCTTCTGGAACCAATCACTGACATACTCTGAGCACCGGCCTAGGCTGTTCTCCACGTCAGCTTTCCAGTGGCTACAGGTAACGTCAGAGGGTCTCGCAACGGCAGTCTGGTGTGTATAGGCATCTAGTGCCTGTTAGCCTGATCCACTGTGAAGAGGGTAGCTGTTATGGAAGGAAGTCTGTATAATTGTTAAAAGAACAAACGCTGTGTGAGGAAATGATATCAGTATGTTGGAATGGATTGTGTATGCAGGCCAGGAGATCTTATATTTATCAGCTTAAAAGAATAATATTTACTTTACAACAGCTTCTAGCGGTCCTTCCTGTGGCTAGGCTAGGTTAGGCACTGAAAATGCAGAGGTGGGGACCAGGAGCAGCCTGATGCAAACAAAAAGGAGGAAAATGAGCTATAAAATTATCTGCCCAGGAATTTATGATAGGAAAGAGAGGAATTTAAGAAAAGAGCCTGTGAGCCCATATGTGTGAGCTGTATTTTGGATTGTGTCCTCTCTCCATCATCAGGTGGGCCATTTCTCAGTACGGAGATGTCTGTACCAGCCTGGGCTCACAGACTTCAAAGGCTGTGGCAGGTAAAATAAAGCACTGAATAGTGTCTGAAGAGGGAACAATGAAGGAAGTGGGGAGGGAAGGACTATGTTAACACAATGTACATGCATAACTCCACATTCTTGGGAGAGTTTTGCTGAAACACTGACTTTTAAAGAAAATATTTGGGGATCATTATTACAGGAAATAAATTTCATGGTGTTTTAAAGTTGTATCTATAAAAAGCTAGAAAGGATACTGGGTAGACAGTGCTGGTCTGGTGAGCGGGCCCTGCAGCTGTGTTGGCTTCACAAATGTTTTGCATGTGCTGTTCTTTAAGAGCAAAGGAGAGCGAAAGGGGGAAAAAACCCAACACAAAACCCTTTAGTCCCCTCATCTTCCAAACCATGAGAATTTTTCCTCTTTTTTGAGTAATAATTGTATCAAGTATGGTTTGCATTTTTCCGTTAAATGTTTGAAATAATTAGTGAGTTCAACTCCAAGAAGCAGCTGTTGAGAAAATCAAGCGTAAAAAGAGCCCAACAATATTTGCAAAGCGAAATTGCAATTATGTAAATCTTAGCTACTGGATTTGTAAGCATGGGAGCCCGGGAGAACAGAACTGGAAAGCTCTCAATTACATTGGAGAAAAATACTCATTTATTGTTGCAAGGCAAGGCCGTGCTTGGCAATTTGCTTGTGAGCGTGCAAATCAGGTCACAGACGTGTCCACTTGCTTCTTCTATTTTGGTGTGGAAGTCAAGTGCCTGGAAGTTTCTATCTTTAATGATTTCCTCTTGTCTGCTCTAATGAACAGCTGCACAAAGTTGTCCAACACTATTTAGAGTATTTACTGGCCAGTGTTCAGCTGAGATGAAAAGGGAGATGCTTAATCTAATCTTCTTGGATGACTCGGTGTTTGCACTTGAAAGTTTTCTTTTATGCAGTCTTTGAGCAAGTGCAGAACAAATTAATGTTACAGTTTGACACTGGCTGACCTTTTGAGAATGATTGCTGCTAGCAGACTCTTGAGGCGTATTTTAGAGCTGTTTGCTGTAGACTACAATAAGTAGAAAAAATACATCGTTATTCAGAATTGCATTTAACTGTCAATCTTAACAATATCTGAGGAAATTCATCCCTGTGAATGAAATGCTGAGCTGCTTCAGCTTATTGTTGTTAAGTGGTGGTTTAGATCAGATCATCAGCCTCATGAAATACATGAAAACTAGATCCAAAGTTTTGATGTTAGGTCAGTTTGGATAACTCAAGCCTACATGGAGGCATGAAGGAAGTTCAGATCTGAGTGGAAGTGAGTTCACAACTCAGCATGGGGGCCCAAGTCTAGCTTGCGTTGGCTTGAGACATGACCCAACCAATAGATAGTCATTCGGGTTTCTGAAAGTCATTTTCATGTATTCCCTTTTAATCTGCTCAATTACTTTCTGCTTGGGGGTGTGTGTGTGTCACTACAGGGTCTTTGGAATGCGAGGGGGTATCTCTGTTCTAGAAATGTACTTTCACAGCTCTCTGTTTGAGAAATAGAGTTGGTCTTTAGGGAAACCTGCCAGGCAGTAGGCTACAGCAGTCTATTGAAAGATTGGAGAAATGTCTGAAAATGAGCAATTATTGACATGGCTAACTAAGAACGCTTTAATAAGCAACTCAATGTATAAACATTTACTACGTTATGAACCTGTACATTATTACCCTGACAGCTTCTGCTGTATTGAACAAAAAATAGTCAGATACATTTCCACTCTGCCCCTTTTTTTTTTCCTCTCTAATAAAGCCTGTTTTCAGTGAAGGTCATCTTTACTGTGGGGCACTTACTTTAAGACTGCTACTTAAAGGACTGCAGAAGGCTTGACCTGTACAGTGCCCCAAGACAGCACTGGGAATCTCAGGATGCTGGTGACGGATGCATCAGCTGAAGAAGTTCCCAAGTTCTTGAATCTGCTGACAGTTGTGAGTGAATATGGCTGCACGTTATTAAGCCAAGTGTAGTTTGTATACAAGAGCAATAAGAGATGGACAGTTTTGTCCTCAAATGGTGGAAGTCTGCCGTTTTCGTGAGCACCAGTACGCAAGGTTAAGGATGAGAGCTGGAGACACTAAAGCAATGGTGTTGGCTCACGCGGTACAGTTGGGAGAGTCAGAAATAGAAACTGGGTCTCCTTAACACCAAGATGTGTGCTTTAACAATAAACCAATTTGTTTTCCACCATCCAAATCCCCAAGCGCTGTTTTGGAAAAATATCTAGAACAGCCACTTTTCATTCGAAATCCGGCTTGCATAGCCCACACCTTAACTTATGTGCAACAAATCACGATGAAAATTGCTGGTGCATACCTCTCGATTCAGCCATATGCTGCAAGCGCTTGTTTTGACAGATGCATTTTTCCCTAGAGATTGAGTTTAGTTCATCAGACTTAGGTTAAATTTGAAGGATCTGAGGTAAAATTCCAGGGCTCCATCCATTAGCCACCAAGCCCATAGCATCGGCTTTAAAACAATGCGATGGGAAATGTGACCCAATGCTTGGGAATTGAACCAGCGCCAGTTGCGCTGCAGCGCTACGTTCATTATGTCATACCACACACATCTGATAAGGGAAGACATAATGCTGTTGGATAAGTTCTTATATACAAGAACTCTACAGGTCATGTAGAGAGAGCTGTTTTTTATTTAATAACCAAGGTATGCAGGTGCTAATTTGAACCATATGTACATGAGGCCAAAGCCCAAGCTTGTTACACCACAGTGAAATGATGGTCTTGCGTTTCTGGGGGGCTGAAAAGAGGCTGGTTTCAGATCAATCTTTATTTACTGCAGTATTTAGACACCCATGTGTTAATATTGCTTAAATTCGTTATTTCAGTTTTGCTCAAAAAATTATCTTCCTTTATTTCCTTCATCAGTCAGAAGCCCTTTCAATACTCTTTTATTTGAGAAAACATTTCTGGGAGAGGTTGAATTGGAACTGAAGTAGCAGCGGGTTGTTTAGCTGAACCAGGTCTTGCTCCCCTCGAGTCACTGGCATCTGCCTTTCGTGTGTCTCTTTATTGAGGCGAGGAGTTTACGATGTAGAGAGACTCTGAGTGCCCATGTGTGGACTGAGATAATCCTAGGTCTCCAGCTCTTCATCTGTCTGGTGACACAGGAGCATCTGTGAGGCACTGGACTTTGGTGGGGGACAGACGTGAGCTGGGGAGCTAGGTGGTACTGCGTTATCACAGAATGGTTTGGGTTGAAAGGGCCCTTAAAAATCATCCAGCTCCAACCCCCCTGCCATGGGCAGGGACACCTTCCACTAGACCAGGTTGCTCCAAGCCTCATCCAGCCTGGCCTTGAACACTTCCAGGGATGGGGCATCCACAGCTTCTCTGGGCAACCTGTCCCGGTGCCTCACCACTCTCTCTGGGAAGAACTTCTTCCTGATATCCAATCTAAACCTCCCCACTTTCAATTTAAACCCATTACCCCTTGTCCTGTCACCACAGGCCCTTGTAAAAAGTCTCCCCCCAGCTTCCTTGTAGCCCCTTCAGGTACTGGAAGGTGCAATAAGGTCTCCCCGGAGCCTTCTCTTCTCCAGGCTGAACAAGCCCAACTCTCTCAGCCTTTGAATATGCGCATATACGTTTTGTGTACTTTGAACTTAATTTTATGTGAAGACAGCGACCCCATCTGAAATGTAGCTCCTTTACAAATAGCAATATTGTAAGGCCTGATTAGGGAATTTATATATATAGTGAGTTTTCTCTTGCCTCCTTTAGTCTTCTCTTCAGACAGCAGGAAATGAATCTTGACTGTCTGCATGATTTACTGTGTTTCAATCTAATTCTTGCAAGAGACAAGGCTGCGTCAGAAAGCTGCGCACTGGTTTTGGTCTGCAAGGGTGGCCGGTGCAGGAGTGCATTCCAGGTTCACTGAGATAACGGAGAGAAGGACCAACTTCCACACCTTCAGATTATGCCACACCCAGGGTTTCATTTCCTATATTTCAGTTGGATCTGTCAGTGCTGCGACATAAGATGACACTGAGTGATCCATTAACTCTGGTTAATCTGGGCAACTTAGACATCACAGCTTTAGAGGTGTGAGGGCTGATGTCATGGTAACAGTTGGGCCAGAGGAGGACCAGAGGAGGAGAAGAGGTTGCAGGCTTCATAAGGACAATGCTACTCTGTGACCTGTGAGGCCTCAGGCAGATTGGTGGTTTTGTTTTGAATTTTTATTTTTTGTTGTATTTGGCCAATCCCATTCTTCCCTGGTGCAATGAGGGAATTAGTGTTCAACATGCAGTTTGTTTATTGACAGAAATTCAGGAGTAAGGTGTCAAAATGACTGTTCTGAACAGTGTTTGAATACATGGAGTCAAGGTGGACAGTATTTTTTCATATCATGTTTGAACCTCATTAAGAGGTTTTTGTACTCTTAATGAACATTAACCTATCAAAACCAAGAGAGTGCTTTGCTACTCTTGGGTTTGTGCTCGTCTTTTCTTTTTCTCCTACTTCATAATATTTGTGCCTTCTCGGGATGTTCTTTTGCTGTTGCTGTGTGGCATAATAGCAAGAACTACGCTAAGGCTTGCACAAAACTTAGTTGATCCTTTTTCAGTGCCTATTATGGGGCTTGGAATCATTAAAAATAGGAAGGTTGCTTTCCAAAATGGGTCTGAATTGGCCAAATCAGCAGAGTTACAGCGGTTAATATAGTTTGGGACTGAGCTGTTGTTAGTGCATTTATCAAAATCATAGACGTATGTGAAGGACTTGTTTAAAATAGTTGTGATTTTATGTATGGTATAAAAATCAGTTTCACCAGCAGATAGCAGTAGCCTTGCTGTGGTAATATAAAAATAATCAACTAGAGCTAAAACATTGCAATGCAACTTTCTGTAATGCCTTGCAGAAATGGGTAGCCAAAATAAAATATATCCTTTAAAATATGCACTGGGAGAATTCAACCTAAAATGTATGTGAGCAGATCTGAGGCACTGCATTATATCCAAAATTAATGAACCTAGTAGCTGAAAGCAAAAAAAGTTTGTCTGAAATAAATAGTTACTTCTAATATAAAATTAATGCAGGAGTATAAATCACTGTATTGGTGGTTGTGAGGATGGAAAAACCTTTCTGCTTTTCTTTGAAATAAAGTTGCTACCATAGTCATATGCCAGTTTACAACATATGTACAAGTTTCACTTGCCTGAATGCCCTTCACCTGTCTCTGTTCAAGCTCCTTTTTATCTTCTAGAGGTTGTTTTATTGTCTGTCTGAGCTCTGGGTCACTATGCAGCGTCTCAGCTTCGTTTCCGAGTTTGGGATCGCAGACAGTAATTTGTGGCCGATCCAACAGCACACCTGTGTGCAAGCATTTAATTTCCTGGTTGTCCTGTTCAGGCTGTGAGCTGGATGTGTTGTGTTCCACTGTGATCTCGCTCCCTCTCCCCCATTTTTTTTTTTTTTTTTAAGTACATTAAAGGCAGAGGCAGTCGCTGTGGTTCTGGTAATGCTGTAGCTATTGAATGAGAAACCGTTCTGTTTTCCTGCCTGTTAGCCCTTTGCTTGCCTCGTGTGCTACGCTTCTACCAGCTCTCCTCTGATAACTACAGAATTGCCACCTCAGCTGGCACGGGGTTGTACCCTCATCTATCTGCGGAGGCTGTTTGGTGTTTTGTCAGGACCAGTAACTCTCATTCCTGCAGAATTGGTGCCAAGTACACTCTTTTGGTATAAGAATAAGCAAAACCAGCTTTGAAATCCTAGTGAATATATTATTCAAGAGTTGGCTTTTAATCACTTCCCAGGGATGTGTCAATCACCAGCAGGTAAGTATGGAACAGTGAGCTGGCAATGTAAGTTGTATTCTTCCGTAGTTCCTTGGAATCAGACTCTCTGCCAAGTCACCTAAAATTGCAAAGGGGAAGCTAAGGACAGTAGCAAAGGTTATTCTGCTGAGAGTAGTTTGCCCTTCTTGTTTCGGAGAAGAAGATCCACTCAATAGCAGCTGTCATTTCCATAGGCAAAAGGAAGTATTTTTAATAGGATGGATTCTCTAGTTTTAATTCAGTCAAACATGCTCAGTGTGATTATTGAAAGAACTAAAAGCTGAATGATGAGGTGAGAGCTGGCAATGCAAGTGCTTTTAATTTACCGTAATTGGTAACTTATACATAGGCCAATGAACGTAATGAAGATAGAATATGTGTTCAGCTCGACGTTAGTTGCGCTTATTCAAACCATCAATGGGAAGGTATTTGAGCTTTGTGATTTACCTCTCCTCATATATCCAGATGTAGAGAAAGCACCTTCCACATGGGCCAAAAGGGCCGTGGAGCTATAATATACAGTCTTTGAATTCTGTCAGCTCTATGGCTTTCTTGATCTATATAATTTGCATCCTAAACAAGTTTAAAGAAATAAAGCCTAAATGCCTATGTAGTGGGTCAGGTAAACTTTTACCAGACAGCATTTTTAACATGTCTGTGTCTTGGATTCGTATCAAACAAGTCATCTTTACCCGGGGTCAGTATGATTTACACAGGGAGATGGACAGAGTTGCTTCTCTTTCAAAACCTGCTTTGTTGTGGGCTTTTTTAGCAGAATTTATCTGATGAATGCTTTCAGTTGTGCATGCACATTTGGTGTCTGAAAAAAGGTTTGATAATGAACGTGTTCTGTACAGTTTGACCATCCAGTTTAAATGAAAGAGAAGGTTATTTTTCAGTCTTGTTTCTCTTGGGTTTTTTTTTTGACACTATAGTATTGGAGTTTGGGCCTCCCTTTCTTCGTTCCCACTTAAAAAAAAAAAAAAAAGACAATGAAAACCGATGATCTGTGTTTTTAAGAGATATCTTGTTTTATTAGAAGGCATTAGTTGAAATTGGTCAAAACGTATTTTGAAACTTGCAGTATCAGTTCTCTGTTACCTCTGTTTTTTTGTTTTAATCTTTTGGACAAGGACATACTGAATCTGACGGCTTAAATCAGATTCCAGCAGGAAGAGCATAGGTATAGTTTTCCAGATGTTCGTTGTGCCTGAGGAACACCTCAGGAACGTTTGTCACAGAATGCTACTTCTCAGGCCCCATGCTGATGTCACTTTACCCATGTTAGTGTTCGTGATCTAGGCTGATAGTGGAGTAAGTAAAATTAGAAAACTTCCTGATGGAAAAGAGACATTGATTCCTTGACACCTTCCTTATACTGGATATGAGCAGAGGGGTCCTCTGGGCTTTTCTTCAAATGCCCTTTACTTCTGACAGCTGTCAAGAAGATGGGGCAGGAGAAGGCTTAAGTTTTCTTGAAAGCTTCCAGCTGGGAACATCTGTTCCCAGTACTGAGGCCTCTTGGTTTTGACAAAGGAACAACCAGTTCATCTGACAGCTTTTCTACAAGCTCCATCTCAAAAACAGGATCACAGTGTCCTGCTTTGTCCGATGTCTCTTTCTCATTAGGATAGATGGATGTGCCTGAACTCCACTGTTAACTCAGAAATGCAGTAGATCTGTTGGTGACAGGCAAGATGCAAATTCACAGAGCCAAACAGGAAAATGTCTTCTGTGGGTATTTTTACATAGATTGTAAACTAGTATGTCTTTTCCTTTTTTCTTCAGGATAGCGACTTGATTTAAATATAGTCCAGTGTAGGACCCTGTTCAAGAAATAGCTGTGTTCAAAATTCCTGTAGCTAAATGCGCTGCTTTTATTTAATGTATTCTACCCTTACCTTGAAATCTGCTGGGCTTTACCCTAGTCCTAAGGAAGCTCTTGGAGTCTTGGCTGAGCTTAAGGGAGTGTGGCTGTCATACCCTCTGACACCCCTCTCCCTAGCAGCAGGAGACTGGGAGAGCCAGGTACCAATACTCTTCTCTATGCCTTGGTATGTGCAAACTGTTTGTAAGACAACTCCAAACTATTGCCAAAATATGAGTACTTGTTATGTAAACACGGCAGGTATTTGGTATCTGGCACTTGTTTTTAAATCTAAGGACAGGGCAACACCATCTATGCAAAAACCTTCTACAGCTCTCCACACTTAAGTGCAATGAATGCAGAAATAAGAAGTGACCCAGTCCTTTTCCACCTGAGCTCTTGGGGTAGCTTCATTGACTGGTTGACCAGGGAGTAAAACTGGAACCACATAGCTTGTCTCCGTGTCGTCTCCACACGTAAATGCCACTGATCCTGTCTTCCCAGGCACTGGCGTCAAAGGCCATTCATGTTTTCAAGCATGTAGACGTGGTGGGCTTATCTCTTCAGATGGATACTCGAAAGAATTACAGTTTTAATAAAATTGAATGTCTGTTGCATTAGTTAGTTTTGAAATAAATGTAGTGATCTCAATCCGATGCCCAGTTAATGAGTTATCCAAGAAAAAGGTTTTGACTCTGAGAGTTGACATTAATTGCTGTCTCTGTCATGTCCTTAGCAATTTTTGAGTGGAAAAAAAACCCCAAAACAACACCCAAATTCACCATACTTCAGTTGATATTAATTCTTATTTTTGCTGAAGTTTATGGCAGAAAACTGATGAAAACCCCACCATTAAAGGATTATATCTATTTATGTCCCCACAGCCTGAACTCAAAACAAAAATTGTAGGGATTACAGCTTTTTGTTTCACTTTCTGTGGAGACAACTCAACCAGAGTTTGGAAAGAAAATCTGAAAAACCAGACCTCCATTAAAAAAAAAAAAACCACCCACAACAGGAGATCTGCAAAAGTGAGCTGAAAAGTCTGGGGTAAATATATAGCAGAACAAAGGTATGCATAACTTATTAGCTCACTCTCTAGCCTTCCTAGAAAAACAGATGTCGACCAAGCTGCGCTTCCTCCAAAAGATCTCGGATCAGGGCGTTGGCGCTTTGCTTCTGCGTTCCACCAGATCTGGTTGGTGGATCTGTGCTTTCCGCAGCCTGTTGGCATTATTGGTGACCTCAAACGGGCCAAATGACTCCACAGTCTTGAGAAGCAGTATTCTGTTTTGCACATTTCCCATGTGTTAAAAAACACATTCCCTGTGAAGGAACAACAGAAAAGTTTGATATTTCCCCCCCCCCTTTTCAGAACTACTTGTTCACTTCCAGAATACTGATCCATTATCCCAATAGGGGTAGCATCCTTTCATGCCTTCACGTGGCTTTCCATGGAAGTGTGTTTGCGCACGTAAGAGCTGAGTTTGACACTGTGCTCAGCTGAGGAGGATGCACAGGGAATTGCAGGATCAGCTCTTCTTTTGCTTCCTGTTTGCCTTCAGTTGTAGGAAGCAAAGTCAGAGGTTGGAACGACCTCTTTTCCTGAAGAGTAGGAAAAGGAGACTCCCCTCTCAGCTGGATCTTTCTTCACCGTACTTCAGGCACACAGCTGGAAAAGATGTGGTATAAAGGATGAGACTGTTCTCTGTTCTTGAGGGCAGAAGGAGGGTGGATAGTTAGCTGGTATTCATTACAGTTGAAAATGGGTAAATACTTACTCATGTGAGGACTTTCAGCAGTCTGCTCCGACTAAAAGGTAGCGTGGGATGGCTTTGGACTTAATTTCTCTCTCAGCTGAAAGAGAAGTTGATGGCAGAAGACTATCTATTCTTCCTCCTTCAATCCTCAGACTTTTGGGCATCACAGTCATTTGCTTTTAACCCTTTAAATAAACTGAAAAACTTCCCAGTTCAACTTTCCCTTTTCACATGGAAGAAATGCTCTTCTGATCTTTTTTTCAACTGGGGATGTCTCTCCATCCTGTTCTGTAGCAGGATTGGAAAGAATTGGTTACTCATTGTTGGCCCTTAGATATTTCTTCTGCTTTGTGTGGTTGAGCTGAAGATGTGATTGAGGGTGAGGTAACCTCTAGGTTAGGACAGGTGTGTGTATCCAGAAGAGAAATGAAATACGAAACATGAGAGTCCCCTTTTTCTCTCTGTAAATAGTGAATGTCTCCACAAGTAATAAATGTCCTACATTGAAAATGAATCTTTCCCACTCATCTTAGAGATTTTTATTGGGTCTGAGAATCTCATGCAGGGTCTTGGGTGTAGAGATGGTAAAAGCAGGTGTTGAGTATTGATGAGGAAGTCTAAGATACCCCCTGAGGTGGAGATACACACCAGTGTTGGTGGGGGACAAGTGTCCTGCAGGGAAGGAGTTAGGGGGAGAGTGGAGTGTGTACAGAGGCACCTGGCTCCTGTGGGAGGAGCTGTAGCCTGAAGGAGTTGGGTGTTGCTAACAGCATATCAGGGTTCCGATTCACTGAATCCTTAAGAAAAGGGCTCTTCTGCCAGTTGGCATCCAAAACTATCAGTGTCAGGAATTAGCAGTGATAGTATTTACTGTCAGTATCAATCTTGGGTAGTTTTAGATGCATAGATGTGAAAGTAGAAGACTCCAGGCATTGCAGAAATGCTCGTGTGCTCTGAGTAAGGGCTCTTTACTGGATACCTTTAACATACCTCGTTTATTCTGTTCACATCTCCTTTTCCAGAGGTTTGGTTCAATACCTCGCTTGGGCTGGTCCTCTGACCAGTCTGTCTCCTCCTCTTGGATTCTGTGATGGGTCTGGTGCAAGGGTTATGTGGAGGTCATGACAGAGGCAGGAGGAGCAGAAATGCCACGCTTGTGGGAATCAGTGATGGCCAGTTTTCAGGACTGACAATCAAGGTGGAAGTACTCAGTTGCTCTCCCCTGCTCCCCAGGTGGGCATGCGTGTGGATACCTGGAGCTGGCTTGAGTTCACCTCGTCTCCCTCCATGTTCTTGAAATAGGCCAGGTGTAGCACAACAGCTTACCTGCATCCACTGTATGTCTGTGTTCTATCTCTGCCAAAGATTACCGAGTATAATTTTGTCTGGAAATTGCCAGTGATTATTCAGTTAATGTATTTTTTATGAAACACCCACTGTGTTGTTTGGAAAACACATATTCTTTTCAAGACCCTGGGACTAGGGTGTTGTTCAACATGGGACCGAGGTTAAAATAACCTAATAACACTGAGAAATGCAGTAATTTGGTTATGTTAGAAATGCAAGAATTACATAAAGCTATCATCGGGGGGGGTGTGGTGAAGCCTTCGTGCGTTAGGCTTATGTGTAGACTAATTTTCAGATGTAGGTTGTTATTGATGCTGAAGTGTCTGCACTGGGTTTTCTTGTTCGTGATGAGAAATACATTTCCATAAACTGCTCGAATTCTAACTCCCATGTATGCTCATGGTGTTTCGTATTGAGCATAAATTCTCTGATCTTAAACAAGAATAGTAATCAATGACACAAGCTTGGATGCACACAATTCCCTGTACTCGAGTAGTGCACCTAGCTCAAGGAGACTAAAGAAAGACATATAAATTGCCTTTTATTGCCATCTTGTCCTGTTTATTTTCACATGAAAAGGTTAGGACAGCTGAAATAAGTGCTTGGGGGAGAAAAAGCCTATCTCCATCGGGTGTCTGTGTTATTCCCCACATCCCAGTAATACTCTGCAGCACCATAAAACTTTTCCATTTTGAAAAGCTGCTCAAGTTCTGCACTCAGCGGCCCCAAACAACAATAATTTTGCTTCTGGCTGTCACTTGATATTGCAAATACGGTGTGCTTACAGTGGAGCTCGGGAAGTCACACATGGAGCGCATTCTTTGGAATCCTCTTTGTTTTATCATTGCGGAACAACCCACAAAGATTTGTATTATTGCACCTGAATAAATACTGCTCTGCACTTCACCCATTGAGGTCAGCGCACGTGGCTTGCGAGGGGGGCATTCTTCAGCACCTGCTGAATAACAAGAGCCTCGGCACCCGTGCCGGCTGACCAAATGTCACAAAGTGCATGTTTTTGATACTTCTCTTGAAAGGCCAGCTGCTGGCCACCGGTGGGTTTTTATGCAGCAATATTTTTCTAGCACGCAGGAACAGCGTTCACCTACGCAGTTCACAGTTACAACTACCACCACAGTTATAGCGGCGTAGACTTGCCAAATTCTCTAAATATTTTAATTTCGTGCCGGCTGACCAAATGTCACAAAGTGCATGTTTTTGATACTTCTCTTGAAAGGCCAGCTGCTGGCCACCGGTGGGTTTTTATGCAGCAATATTTTTCTAGCACGCAGGAACAGCGTTCACCTACGCAGTTCACAGTTACAACTACCACCACAGTTATAGCGGCGTAGACTTGCCAAATTCTCTAAATATTTTAATTTTGTTGTAATGCATAATAACAGGTGTACAGCGTAGTTGCCAGTTTCTGCTTGCTGGCTGGGAGAGTAAATTATTCTTTGCAGAATGAGAATGGTATTTAATTGATATTTTAATATAGAGCAGGCTAATAGCAAAAGCACAAGCTTCAGCCCTGAACAGTGAATAGTTTGGTGGTTATTTCCATGTGACCACTATATAGAGGAAAATGCCTTCCGTGCAAATTAGTGCCTAGAATGATAAGAAACGTGTTATTTCAGAAATACGTTTTCTATTTCGTTCCTCATGTCTTGCCTACAGGTGTTTCTCTCTTTTTTTAATTTTTTCAACTTCTTTTTTCTCTCTCCTTGAGTAACTGTTCCTCTTTGGGTGAAATCCCCTCCTTGTGTAGCTCTACCATGGCTGCTCTGCAGTACATTCTTTAATTTAGAAGCCTGAGCAGACACAAAAGCCAGATTTCCATGGTCTTGGCTGAGGAGCCTTTTGGGGCTTACATGATTTGACTACTGCTGAGCTGAAGTCTGATTTAGGAGCCAATCTTCTTTTTTTTTTTTTCCCTGCATTGTTCTCATAGAGACCAGACATTTGTACTAGGCAGGATATATTGCCAAAATATGAAATTGCACCTCCTGCACACGAGTATTATGGAAGAAGTCTCAAAATTCCTGCCTTCAACCAGGTCAAATGCTTGTGTGTAGGCAGTAAGAGGTTACTGTAAACATGTTTTCAGGCTGATACCTTACTCTCTGTTGGTTCAGTCTAGCAGAAGAGGATATGGTAGCTACAAGCTGAAGGGGAGGTGTTGTCCCTCACCTCAAGTCTGTTAGCTCCTCTGAGACAAACTAATTTCTTGTGACGTCTCTGTGGAATAAAAACATTCTTGGTAATGCTCCTTCAAAGGACCAGTCTGGCTTTGCTCAGGCACCTGCAGCACACTGCCAGGGGCTGGAAATGGACTCTTGGATGTTAACAAACCTGTAGCTAAGTGACAATATCGGTTTACTTGGACTTTTTAAATGACTGCATAAAGTCCAGCCCCAGAGAACACAAACTCTTGACCACATCTCACAGGGTGATCACAGGGCTTACGTGTTAATATTTTTCCTTACCCGCCTGCATGTCTTCCTGGTTCTGCCTCGCTCTTGTGATGTAGGTTTTGACTTTATTTATTTATTTAAGACTTGTTGGATATGACAAGTTTAGCAGGCATAAGCAAAGTCCCAGAGGGTTTCACAGTCACCAAGTAAAGAGCAGAGAGCTCGTTAACATGGAAAAATTTGTTCAACAGAGCTCAGAATTCTGGCAAACAGATTGCTGCAGCCCAGGAGCAGAATGATTTATCTTCCTGCATTGATTGTCAATGGCAAGACTTGGTACGTGCCGCCCTGTTGCTTTCAGTGATGATCTCACTAATGTGGAACCTCTTAAGGAGAGCAGTGTAGCCTCCAAATCTGGCCTAGCAATTGTGACTGGGGGGTACAAAACGGAGACCTTTTATCGTACCAGATGAAGTCGTTATGCTGCAAGGTACAGGAGACTGTTTGCACACTGTGTGTCACATTTTGAATTCCTGAGCTCTCACTGAAGTTTACTGCAGCTTTTGCTGGAGGGTAGAGTTCATTTTGGTTCTGTATTTCTTTCCGAGGATTATCTTTGAAGCCTTTTCCTTCCTGGAATGCTTTAGGTCATCTCCTTTTGCCACATGCCAGAAGTAGAATTGATCTTCAAGGACAGCAAACTTTTCCCAATCCCTTTGAATCAGCAGCTCTTTTAAGCTGCCACATAGTCTAGATGAAAGTTATACGTTACCTGGCTGTCAGCGCGGGTTAAACCCACCAGCACAAGTGTAGCTGCCCATCTGATCCGTGCATTCAGTTGGTGATGGACTTAGCCATTGGGCAGTGCTGCTGTCCAGCTGGATGTTACCGACGGCTTCTGAGAATGATTTCCAGTCAGGATAACTGCATGCACGATTTTGGAGTTCAGGTTGTGCACATATTTCTCTCGGCCACATATCAGGCAGTCGGGTTAAAATCTGCAGATGCATTTAAAACTGGAAGCTGTTGCCCAGAAGCAATGCTGATTTATACAGTCGGAGGGTGTGGACCCCTTATCCTCTTATCTGCCAAGATTTGAGTGTCAGATTCCAATTTTTTTAGCCTGAAGACATTGCTGTCTTATGTTGGAGCAGTATGAACACAAGCATTTCCTCGATCAGAAATGCAGTTTACACACTTCTCAGCAATTCTTTCTCCAGAGGGAGGATCCAGGATTTCTCTCTTACATGCTCTGCGGTATTTGTATTTGGGGAAGGATTTGGGGTCTTCATGCTCTGTTTCTGAGAGCTCTTTCAGGTTTCCTGAATAATCCTTTTTATATGCAACATTTCAGACCGACTGTGTTGAGAGCTGGGCTGGGAGCTGCAGCCAGGGTTTCCTTCTAAACGATCTTAAAAAAAAAGGCTTGTAAAATAGATGTGGTCAGCATTGTTATCTCCAGCGAGTGGGTAGCGTTGAGATAAGGGATGCAAATTTGTAAGGCTGAAAGGCAATTTATTATCCTGGCTTCTGATCTGCACGTGTCCCAGAAGAGATGCAGAACTCCACTCCTGCAGGTGAGAACAGACCATTAGTATTGCAGAACATCTGAAGAAATGCTCACAGAAAACGTGGCTGATCCCTCTTAGAGGTCAGGGAAGTACGACAAAGGGGTTAATCGCTCTGAATATCCTGCAGGCATATCTAGGGACTTTCTACTTGGCTTTGGTATTTCTTTAACAAAACAAGGGAGTTTAAGTTTAATAGCTAGGGATAATTCTTTTGCTTACTTAGCGTAGTGTTTCATCAAATGCTAAAGTCTTTAAAATAAAAAAGTAAAAACTACAGGTTTAAAAGGTGCTTATGCCAGAATTCCTAGATGAGGAGGAGTGAGAAAGGAGATTAATTTCCAGCAAGATGGCTGCCATCAGCTGTAAATCAAGTAGGGTTTGGACTGTTTGGTCTTGTCACTCGCTTAGGAACGTGGAGAGGCAGTCAGTTCTTCCCAAGAGTGAGTCTGAAATGCTCTCCATCTGCAGGGCAGGGCCAGTTTGCAGCCTCACTGAGGGGACACCATGCTGTGAGCTGCATCAGGTCCAACACTCCACTCAACAATCCGTATCCTTCTTTTGCAGCCCCTGGGATTTCTTATCCAGCGGCTTATCGCTTCGTGTCGTGTCTGGTGTGAAGGGAAAGGAAAAAGGCTCGTCTAGCACTAGCAACACCCGCTTTCCCTGGAAGCAGGAGGAGTGTGTTATCCAGAGCCCGGAGCGTTACGTCATGTTTTCCTCTCTCCGTCTCCCTTTGACAGCCCACAGGCCCACATGCGCTGTAGCGTCAACTCGCCTCAGCAAAAGCAATCAGGGTTTTATAATGAGCAGCCTCAACGTCAAACTAAACAAAGTTTACTGAAAGGGCCACACGTTGCCTCATCTCTGAACAGTTCTTCAGGGTTTTTCACATTACAGCGCAAAGGGGAAGGGAGTAGACTTGTTGTATAGTGGGTATCGTGTCTGTGTACTCGGAGGAAACTTCTCTGGGGTGTGACCCAGAGGAGGAAACTTCTCTGTGTGTACCCTCTTGGGTACGGGTTGCAAACCAGACTTGTCGCTTCTAGTGTGCCCATCTGAATATGCAGCATGCTTCAGCTGGCGGCCTATTTTGCTTTATTTAGTTTTGAGAGGTTTAAATGGTGGTATACATAGGTGTAGATGGAAGCTTCCAGTTTGTCTTCAATTACTGAAAAGTTTCCTGTTAAAATCCATTCTCTCAAAGTAGGTTATAAACTGCTGCTGAGAGAAACAGGTGGTGTCAGATCGAATGATGTTTACTGTTGGAAAGACACAATTTATACAATTGTTTAAGGAATTTGCAAACTCTACTGTGTTTACATATCATGCATAGAGAACTCTTCCCAAAAAAGAGAAGGAAAAAAAGCACAATAAAATACACAGATCACGTTCCAATCCACAGTCTCAAATCAAATGGAACTGTTTTGTAATCGAGTAATTATCCCTTGGGAGTTTGCAGCCGTGAAGCCTGCTGTGGTTTTGAAAATCTGGCAGCTCCGCAGGCTTCAGGGTGACAGCGGGAAGAGCAGAGAGTTGCAAGGCAGGGAGGTGAGGCTGGGAGGGCAGAAGGGATGTGTTAGCGCTCGAGATGTAAAAGCTTAGATTTGGTTGTGGATGTTGTGGATGCCCCATCCCTGGATGTCTTCAAAGCCAGGCTGGATGTGGCTTTGAGCAACCTGGTCTAGTGGAAGGTGTCCCTGCCCATGGCAGGGGGGTTGGAACTAGATAGTCTTTAAGGTCCCTTCCAACCCAAACCATTCTGTGATTCTATGATTCTATGGTTTTCCTGTTCAGCCACAGGTATCACTTGTTATCTTGGGTGAATCAACTAAAGCTGTTAATAAATCTTTAGAACTGGGTTACTTCCAAGCTTAGTAAATTCCCCATTAAGATTTTTCCAGAGGTGTCAGGAAGCAGCAGGATTCTGGAGCATCTCTGCCCAAGGCAGGGAGCCTGGAGCTGAGGGTGGCAGCACTGCAGGCAGGGCGGGGACCTCGACAACTGGGAATTCGCATCGTACCCAACCAAAACTAGGAGAGACAATAACCGGGGTCAGCCACAGCCCTGTGGTCACCTCATCGCAGGGTGGAGACAGGTCAGAGGTGCAGGTCGGAAGGTCAGGAGGGTCCGAGGTGAAGCACCATGCAAATACAACATAGCTTGGGCTAGGCCTGAGCTTCCTGGGGCCATTGAGCAGAGGGTGTGTGGAGGGTGGCCGGGCATCTCTGTTCAGGATGATGAGGGTCTGTGGGTGCTGGGCTCTTGGCTCACAAAGAATTGGCTCAGTGTAGAATTCTGTATTTTGAACTGTATCAGTTTGCAGTCTCCCAGCAGGTGAACCGTTTCAGCAACACAAGTAAAATAACAAGGAAAAAAGTTCCTCATCGGTGGGGTTCCCAGGAAGGGGTGCAAAGGAGGAACACACTGCCAGGGCTGCATAGGTGGGAGGGAGATGCTGTGGCTGAGACAGGCCACTGGTACCTGCAGAGCATGTCCAAGCACATGGCTGCTTAACTCTGCACTACAGAGCTGGGAAACTCAGCAATCTTCTGTCCTTAATGGATGAGGAGATTTTTGTGGAAATAAATGTAAAATTCACCTTCTGATGAAGGCAGCACAACACCTCAGGTTCTGCGTGCTGGTTTCTGTTGGCAGCACATGCTAGGGAAGCTGCACGGAATTCCAGATGCATTCCTGTGTCCAAGGCAAGCGCTTCTGATTCACGAGGACTACAGCAATGCAGGCAACAATTAGCCAGTTGTTTAGGTGGCTTCAGTCAGTGGCCTATTTATAGAAATATAGGTATTTCACCCATGTTCTTGAGAGGGAACCAATATTTCGAGCTGTTTAGATGTGTGATTTATTCCTGTGTGTATGTATGTCTGTCCTGTACATAAAAATCCCCCAAAGATTTGCTGAATTTTCTTTCCCCTTGGTTGCAGTGGCAGCACATTTATACAGCAGCCTGTGTACATAGGTGGCCTGGGCTTTGTCTTGGACTTTGGCCCTGTTTTAATGTCTTCACAGTCATGATGCTCTGCAGATTCTTTTTACCAGACGTCCTTAAGCTGTGGCTATCCCTGTGCATTCACACAGGTAAAATTTGTATCCTCCCTTTCTCTGGTGCTTGATACCGGTGAGACTTATTTTGCCTGTCAGGATCATCACATTGAATTAACTTTGTCAATTTTCTAACAGGCACCACCTTTCTGCTGTCTCTTCAGGACCTCTCCGTAGTCACTGTTGCAACACAGATATAGTGGGAGGCTCTGCCATGGCAAATTTTTATTTTCTGATATATTTAATAACAGATGTATAAAAACTTCCTACTCTGGCCCTGAAAGTGGGGCAAATACACACAAACATACTGTTTCCACATGAACATTGCCTGTATTCATGCAGGACTAGTCTGCATTTCTTTGACCTTATCAGTGGCTTGTGTACTAGCCTTACCCATATGTTTGTATGCTTTAGCGCTTGCTCTTGGTCCCCACTGCGTACGAAGATCTAGGACAGGAAAGCAGCCGTCCTTTGAGCCAGCAGTAATACCCAGTCTCTTACTAGAGGAATCAATGTAAGTACTGCAGCTCACGTGCTTTTAAGTACACAGGCACTTTCCGAGGAGCTGCAGTTCCCAGGTTGCTCTCACTTTTCACAGAAAGCCTTTCTATGATCTGACAGGCCATGTTGAACTCCCCCTTGAGATGTCCTCTGAGTATGTCTGGCATTGCCATTCCCAGCTGACAGCTCTCTGAGTTTCTGGTTTGCATCTTCATTTCTCTAAAACTCACTTGGAACACAAGGCAATAATGTTAATTGACCTACTGCTGAGAAGCTTCTCTGGCACAGCACATACTCTTTTCTCCTCCTGAGATACCTGGTTTTAATTTGAATTAGTATAAAAGCACTTGATACCACTAAACTGTTTTCATCAAAAATATGCTTTTATTTTCAGTGAGTTCTGGTGTAGCTGTATTGTTACCTCTGAGCTGCCAGTAGACAAAAAGGCTGCAAACCCCTGACCTTCAAGGAGATGTCCTGAGGTGAGCCAGGGTAGAGAGAGAACAAGAGGCCAGGTCTGACAGTGACACAATGTGCTTTGAAAATTGGTTTTTAGCATCAGTGCTACTGAGTGAAGAGAATATCCTGTTGAAATCCACTATGTGGGAGATATTTCGTTAGCAGATTTTGAGAGAGCTGCCAGTGTTGATTTAAATGCATGTCTAGGGCAAACTTGCCAGAAAACGTGCACTTTGGGAAAGCAGCAAGGGCGGTTGAACAGAAAATAGGGACAGCTGTGTCAGGTTCTCTTCTGGAACCAAAGACCACAAGCAAAAAGTGACCGCTGTCACCAAAATCAGATGTGCATATTATGAAAAGCATTATTTTCTGCAGACTGAAGGTACCCCTGATCAACGTTTCTAGAACTTGAGCTTGAAAAATTGATTTGGCTTGAAAATTGCTACACTTAAAGTGAATTATATGTCTTAAAATGTTCGTGTTATTTTAGAGTTACAGACTATTAAAAATAATCACCCAACTTTCAAACATCGGCTTTGATCTAATGCTATTTTGTCTCTTCTTATCTAAAGACAGAGACTTGTTATTCTCGATACACATCCTTAAAAGCCTGCAAATCTGCTGTATGTTTTAAGAAGAACTTACTGTAATTGATGAGAGATGCTAATTTACTTCTTGTGTATATGTGGGCTTTTGCTGTGCTGTCACTGATTGCCACAATTCAGGGTTCCATCTTGATCCCATTAATGTCAGTTGAAGATTGGGTTTCTGTGTTGATCTTTCCTTTTTTAACCAGAAATAGGGTTAGGAAATTTTGGAAAATTGCTTTTAACTGGCTGGATGCGCTTTGGAAAGAATGTCGCGCTTTTGAGAAGCAGAGCTTTCCCTTTGGTCCCAGCCATTTCAGACCCAAGTGTTTAGGCCAGGGAGATTTCAGCATTAGTCTCCTGTGGATAAATATGTGTTGTGTTATGACTGTGGCTTCTCTGTTGATGATTGCATGCTGTGGAGGAAATGCTACCTGGTCTTTACCAGTCTCCATGTAGCCAGCACATGCTCTGAATGCACTGGAAATAGCCTTGGTCTCCCCTGGTTTCCTTGGGTGGTATGCTGTGGGGATTATGAGGCACCAATCATTAGAACTAGGCATCTTGATGGCTGCATCAAAACTGTAAGAGCTGGGCTTGCATCTAGCATCCCGCTGTAGGGTAGTTCCTGGGTACCTGCAGACCCTCTCCGGCGCGTGACCTCAGCCCTCCTTAGCCCATCTTTACCCTGTGCTATGGGGAGGCAGCAGCAGGGCGTGGGTTGGAGAGCTGGCATGCCGTGCTCAGCCCCAGGCCCTGAGCTGCAGTGTTTGGGGATAGAACAGTAGGATTCCTGGCATCAGCACCTCTGCTCTGTCAGGCTGTTCGTGGGCGGGGTCAATGAGATGGTGCAGGAAGTGGTAGTGACATGGGGGAACGCCAATGTCCCAGTGCATTCGTGCACACACATTTCAGGCATTGTCACCCCTCCTGGGTCTGCCCGGTGCAGGACAAGGCCTTCATAGAGCCTGGAGCGACCGAACTCGGCACTGCTGAGAGCTGATGGAGGGGAGCGAGTGTCTGATGTTTTTGCTGGCAGGGATGTGACTCCACAGGGGAAGGGCTGTCGTTGGAGCTCAATCCCCGTGCAGCCTGGGAGGGCAAACTCAGCAGCTTCTGCTGGCTTAATTCCAGCTGCAGATGGAGATGGATATTTCCCTGCAGAAGCCAAGAGATTTAGTTGGCAGCCATGTGTCCTAGCTTCAGCAAGGCACCTGCCCTGGAAGCGCTCTTGGACTGCGCCTGACCCTGGCACAGGTTGGCCTGTCTTACCCACTGTGTGTTTGTCTCTGATCCCGAGGAGCTGGACCTGGTGGCCAAGGTGATTCCCACCAGTCCTTTTCTCAGTTTTTCAGTCATCATTCTCAGGCTCAAGAAGAACATTAACACCTAAAAATCTGAAAGGACTCAAAAATAGCCTTGGATTTACAGGCATACCCCAGCTTAAAGGTGACACAGTATTACTCTCCAGGGCTTTATTATCCCTGGGCACAGTGATGCACAGAGAGCTCTAGTGATTTCATGGCCTGAAGTTGATGAAAAAGATGGGAATATAAACAGTCTGCGGCCTGTAGATAGCACTGTAATTTGGCAGGAGTACTGTTCAGTGCGAAAGTAGCTCCAAAGTCAGTCCTCTAAAAAAACACTCTTTTCTTTTTATTAAACATAAAGATTATACAGCCTGTCAGCCCTTGTGCACATTTTACATGGTAAATAAGCTCATTGGTCCACAGATGCAAATAGTGTTTCCCAGGGAGTGGAAGAGTGTGGTCTAGCAGGTAGGATATTTGGCTGGGAATCAGGAGACGAAGGTTTTATTTCTGACTTTTTGCTGAGCTGCTCTGTGATTTTGGGGTAAGTCGCTTCACAGGTTTGTGCTTCTGCTCCCTCTCCACCTTTTGCCTGTCTTACTGATGCAGTCAGTAAGCTCACTGGAGTAAAAGTCATCTCTTAAGATGTATTTGTACATTCCCAAGCTCAGTATGCCTAAAAAAGCGTGAATACTAACTTCAGTACCATCTATTTAGAATGGTTTTGTCTGTAAGAAGTTGCCACTAGCCAGAAGCTATTGAACAGTGGTTCCCAGGGTGGTTTGGATATTCTTCACAACCACAATGTCTGTAGAAATTGATAATTTTGGAAGCTCTTTTACTTAAACTGTCCATGTAAAAGCCCTGGGGCCTCACTGGGAGCGTGAGGAGAGGACTGTAGCTCCCCATGTTCTCCATTAACATTGCTCAGTAGTCATTCACCTGTTCACGTAGGGGAGTATCTACGGATGAGTGCAGCCGTCTCCTCCTCCCTTTCTCCCCATTCCCTCCAGCGTCACATTGCCATTGCCAGCCCTGATGCTGTCATTAAACTGTACTCCCTGTCACTGCGCCGGGGGATTTTTAATCCATTTAGATGAATAAAAAGAGCACTTAGCTCTTGAAGCTGTGTGAGCTGTGTCTTTTGTCAGCTTCAGGAGAAGGAACCTTTCTGCTGGCTGTAAAATGCCAAGTGGTATGCTATTATTTATGGGCCTGTTTGAACAGCACAGAGTTAAGCCAGGAAACATTTGCTGATACGGCTTCCTTTTGTCCACAAAAAACAATATAGTTAATGGAGTGAGTAATTGTTAACAGAAACCTCTTATTTGTAGTGGTGTTGGTGGGCTCCAAAGCCTCTGTCATTCCAATATACGCCTCCTCTCTCCCACCTTCTTTTTGGCCAGGCTGTGTTTAGGTGGGAAGTACGCATACGTCCTGCTGAGTTCCCAGTGCACCAAGCCTCAGCTTTTCAAGTCCATGACTTGGAATTACAATAAACAGTGTACTCGTCTGAATGATGCTGCTCTAATCAGTGTGTTTAACCCGGGCTGTCAGTTAAGTGTGCCTGGCTGCTCTAGGGGAGAAAACTTCTTCCCTGCTTTGTGTATGACCAGGTTATGTTTCCCTAAAGACGTACAGTTCTGAAGCTAGAATATAGTCATACGTAGGTGGACTGGGATATGCTGTGACAGAAACACCATCTACACAGGTGGGAAAAGGATATATGGACAGACATGGTTGTCTGTCTGTCTTCCCTACGCCTTACCATGCTCAGAGCAAACGGCTTGCCTGCAGGAGAAGCACCATCGTGGGTAACTCATGATCTGTTTCTCTGTGTTACTTCTATCATTTCTTAGCCTGAGTCTTACTGTAGCTTGCTACCCCTTTTAATCCTTTTTAGATTTTTTCAGTCTATTCTTCTCACTCTTCTGGATAGGCTTTCTGAACAGCAATCCTTGTCTTCTTCACCAAAGCGCTCTGGCTTGCCAGTCCAAGCCATCCATTTTCACAAGGGAAAATTGTGCTTCCCTGCACTTCTCTCCAGAGTCTGCAATTCTGAATCCTCCCTCCAGCATCAGAAATCCTTTTTTCCTGTGCTGACTGCTGCCTTCACATAGCTCCTGCGAGGAAGGGCTGAGTTCATTTGGGGTTTGGATGTGTTACTGACAACCAGCAGCGTGTCTGTGGAAGCTGAGAGCCTGCAGCAGAGCACAGCCTGAGCAACGTAGCAGAGCTGGTGGAGATGCTTTAGCTGCTCTGGAATTGCTGTGGTTCTTGGCACATTTACCACAATGATTTGGTGAGATTTGGTGACTGAGACAGCAGTGTTCCTTCTTTGCAGAGCAGGTGCTCCTGACTCCCTGAGTAGCATCCCTCTGCTCTCCAGAACAACTGGACTGAAGCACTAGAGAATATGGCCAGTGAGGCTCAATAAACTGCAGGGAGTTGTTATTGTTGCCAAGTCCATTCATTTTCACATAGCAGCAAATGAAGACCCTTTGTGCAGCCATTTACCTGTATTTTGGTAGTGTTTCATAGGTAAACCAGAAGATGGGCTGCATTTACTCTGTTGCAGTTACTAGGGCTAGTGCCAATTTTTTCTCGCCACTTCTTTTAGCTTCACCTTACGAAAAATTAAATAGAAAAGATTAGCCTGTTATGAGAGACAGAAAATGATTGTCCAAGCTCCTGTGGCTGAGCCTGGAGCTTTCCAGGGAACCTGCCCAGGGCTTTGACTGCTGGGATCAGAGCACTTGTGGCTCCTTGAAAAGTCCAGCCTCAGGTGATGTGTATGCCCAAGATAGCATGTGTGTCACTGCACTGGGATCCCGCTCCTCGTGCCAAATGTCAATTCAGAAAGCGTTAGATGTAGGATATAGACCGGTTGGAGCAAGTCCAGAGGAGGCCACAAAGATGCTCAGAGAGCTGGAGCCCCTCTGCTATGGGGACAGGCTGAGAGAGTTGGGCTTGTGCAGCCTGGAGAAGAGAAGGCTCCGGGGAGACCTTATTGCAGCCTTCCAGTACCTGAAGGGGCTACAAGGAAGCTGGGGGGGACTTTTTACAAGGGCCTGTAGTGACAGGACAAGGGGTAACGGGTTTAAATTGAAAGTGGGGAGGTTTAGATTAGATATCAGTAAGAAATTCTTCACAGAGAGGGTGGTGAGGCACTGGGACAGGTTGCCCAGAGAAGCTGTGGATGCCCCACCCCTGGAAGTGTTCAAGGCCAGGCTGGATGAGGCTTGGAGCAACCTAGTCTAGTGGAAGGTGTCCCTGCCCATGGCAGGGGGGTTGGAACTGGATGGTCTTTAAGGTCCCTTCCAACCCAAACCATTCTATGATTCTATGTTTAGCAGTGATGTAAACTAATTGAAATGATCCCAGGCAGAAACCCTCAGTAGCTTGCTGCCCTGTTTTAGAGCCAGCTGTGACAACTGATTACTTTTACGGAAGTTCTGTATCTTGAGCTTTCCTCAGATTCCGATGCTGCGCGTACCAGGAGAAAAACTGTAATTGGAAATGTGATTTATCAAGAATTTAAAACAGTTTGACATCCCCAAAGACTTCATACTTTTTCAAAATTCCGTATTTGCAAGTACACAAAAGACCTTTCCAGATGTTTTTCCTCCCTTTAAGTTTAATTTATAATTGAAAAAATATTTTCATCTACCACAAATAATTGGCATACATGAATTATATGCCTAAAATACTCTGTGTAAGGTCAAGATGCAAGTTTATTTCTTCATGCCCCAGTGTATCACTGTGTATGTGGCAATGGAACAGAAGAAAGATAGATTTGCACAGATTTTCAAGAGAGGTTTCCCCTCATTTTTAACCCACAGTTGAACTTCAGGTGGGAATTTTAGCAGGCAAACGTCAGTCAAACTCCAGGTTTGTATTGTAGAGGTGGACAAGTACTCTCTTTTGCACCTGGTGTTAATTTTCTATATGTAAAATTGCACCTGCAGAAGGGGAATCCAGTTCTCCCCTGACCCGCTATGCTGCTAGCTTTAGGAGTTTAACGAAATGAGTGACAAGGCTTTGGAAGGCTGCTGGGGCCCTATTGGAAATTGCACTCAATCAGAGCGCTTAAGTTTTTTACCTCCCCTCTCCACTGAGAGCTATTGTGGAATAAGCATTGGTTTGCGCCGTGCTACGTTTTCTGGGGGTTGGTTTCCTCTGCCCTCGCTCTGGTTGACAACTCAAAATGTTTTCCTGGCAGCTGATTTACTTTTAGTATAATTTATGGCTGAGGCAGCGTGGGCCCTAACTTTTGCTTGCTCTTCCTCCAGCTTCATCCTGTTTGTCTGCTGACTTCTACAACTGAAAATCTCAGATTGTCTTTGCCCCCTCACCCCCCACCCCAGTCGGTTCCTGTGAATTACTGCGTTTGCTTAGAAAAATGAAATGCTCAAAGATTTTTTTTCTGCTTAATATTTGATGCAGCCTTGAATAACTTGGAAACATGCAGTTTCAAAATGGATTCCAAAAATACAGGTTTGCTTCTCTGCTGCTCCTCTCAGAAATGTCCCCTTGGCTCAGGGGCTGACAGCGATTCCTGCTCTGCAAAGGTGCCGAAGCAGAGGGAAGGCACTCCAACAGAAATAGGTGTCTGAGGAGAGGGGACTGTGTTGGATCATGGCACCAATTTGTGTCGAGTAGCAATGCCTTCCTCACTAGCGTGTTACCAGAGCGAAGAACTGTGCATCTGTATCGCTTTGGAGAGGAGCTTAGAGCTGCGTTTTATGCAGTGCCAGTTTTTTAGGGATACCTGCTTTTGAGGTGGCCCCTTCAGAGCTTGCGGCTCAGCGGTGCTCATCTCCACAGCTTGCCCGGACTCGGAGCAGCCCTGTGCTCTTGGCACTTGACAGTCAGTCAAGCTGGGTACCAAGTAAGTAATGCTTCCCAAAGGACATCCTTGTTTCTCCAGAAGTTGCTACTTCTCTGAAAGAGCTTCCTTAGGTTTTGTTTTCAGTTTGTGTTTGCTTGGGTTTTTTTCTCCCAGGAGAGCATTATTTGATGATTACATTAATGTTTGTGAAAGAGTTTTCAAACTTCACGAGAAGAGCACGATTTGGGGGCAGCATCTGTATCTCTCTCCAGTCCTGTCTGTAACTTATTTCCTTCTAATTGTTTGTGTCTAAAGACCTGTCTTGCCTCCCGTACGATGGTGTTCAGGACCGAGGTAGCCGAGTTACATAACTCAGCGCTACGGCTGGATACAGATCAAACATTCCTGAAATGGTGAAAGCAGTGCGCCTCTCCCAAGCCTCTAATTATCAGGGAAAAGTAATTGTCGGTTACTAAAACATTGTAGTGGATTGCTAACTCCTGGTACTTTATGCAGTATTTTCCAAAGGCACTGAACCTTGCTGGAGACTTTATCTCGGGCTAATGCTGTTATGATGATGTTTGTTGTCACATAGCCGTGGAAATTGAGCTCGATAATTTTCTCTTCAGAATAATTGTTCTGCACTAACCAGTGGTGACAGCTGCTTGCAGGCAGTAAATGTTAGACTTCTCTATATAATTAACTAATTACCATTTTCTAATTGCTTAAATTCAGAGACTCAAAGCATAGAAATATTAGGAATTCCTGCCTGACTTTACAAACAATCTCACTAGGACCGTGTTTTACATTTAGCATGAGGAGGATAGTAACACTATCTCTTTCCAGTTCTAGGAAAAGCACTGTAGGTAAAACTGTGGCTCCTTTCAGCCCTTGGATGTGTCACTTGACTCTTTCTTCTCTGCTCAGTGCTCCACTCTCTCAGTCACTCCATGGACACGGCAGGTAGAGGTCCTGGGGCATCGTCTGCTTTGCTCTGGTAATGGGTGGCATTCTGGGAGAACAGAGAAAACGTTGGCAATGGATGCAGTGTTTATGAGGCAGGCTTGAGGCTTGGAGTCAGAGGATGTATTTTTAGGAAACAGGTGACATGAAATGGTAGTGTATGAAAAGATGAGTATGTAACCAAACTACCTTGAGTCTCCCTCCAATGGGAGGACCGATATAAAAAAAAGGTGTTTCTGTGGACAAAACTCCCCGCCTTGGCATCCCACATTGCTACTTGGCATGAGTAAATCTGCTCCACTAAATTGAGTAGAATTGCTCCCTTCAGGGCATGAAGCGAAGCACAGGGATGACTCCCTGCACAGTGACAGCCTGATGCTGTGGTTATTGAGCAGCAGCACTAAGGAATGCAATGGCCTCCTGCTAATACCACTACTAGGACTTACACCTAGTA
The DNA here is from genome assembly GCF_000690775.1 of Eurypyga helias. Classification (NCBI taxonomy): domain Eukaryota; kingdom Metazoa; phylum Chordata; class Aves; order Eurypygiformes; family Eurypygidae; genus Eurypyga; species Eurypyga helias. The sequence goes on from NW_010259667.1 coordinate 40,734, forward strand.
AGGAGAGTACACTACTGCCTGTACTGTTAGTTATAATGGTTACAGTGTGCTGTGCAAAGGGACTGAAATAGGTATGTGTTAGAAAATTACCTGACAGCAGATGAGTTTCAAAACACAACCATTTCTCTCTGAAAATTTGACTCTCCCCAGTGATTTTATATTAGGTTGTTTTAAGCTGAAAAAAGATGTATATATAGTGACATTAAGCCACCTAACAGAAGTGGCTACCTCCCACCCACAGTGAGTTACCACTAGGAAAGGTGCGGCCTTTATCTTTGTGAAGTGAAATACTTAAAAAATTAGGCTCGAGGGAGGGCAGTGTGCAAGTGCTACCCTGGCAGGTAAGGTGTGTGAGGAGCCCGAGTCCAGAGGTCGAGTCAAACATCAAGTTTGAGTTCCTGAAGCACTCTAAAAAGAACAAAACTTCTTCTTGCAGTTCAGAGAAAGAAACCCAGGGTTCCATCTGTTTCATGTCATAACTGTTTTAAATAGCATTTATTTGTAATCCTCCAAAGGCATCCTGTGAGAAGGTGATACGGAAAATGCTCTGTCTCTTGGATCTCCAGCTGAACTGTTAACTAAATTACATATGGAAGACAAACTTCTGCTCTTAATCCCAGCCATCCATTCAAAACGGTTGAAAATGTGCAGAGCAAAGTTTGGTTTCTTTATTTTCATTGCTGGTGATCGATGAAATAGGCCCTGTTTGATTTTCAGATCCCATCAGACACACATAGGGTGGTTGGAAATCAGGAAATGTGTTTGTTGCACAAATGCCCACCAAAAAAATGGAAAACCTGGGATGTGAGAGGAAGAATTCACTTCAAAGTTGCAAGATGCAATGCTGAATGAGGAGAAATTTGCTTTTATTAAGTTTTTTTCCTTGATTAAATTCTTAGAAGATATTAGCAGAAGACCAATACGATCCATTCTATATTACATAAAAAGTTTTTTTCCTTGATTAAATTATTAGAAGATATTAGCAGAAGACCAGTACGATCCATTCTATATTACATAAACAGGCATATGATTTGATTCCTGTTTTTTTTTAATGTTAGGAGTAGTATGGGCGACATTATCCTCATTAAACTGTAGTGATTCTTTCTATTTAGAATTCAGTCGTGTGTTTCTCTTTATGGTGGTATAAATACACAAACAAAATCCACAAATAATCACATTACAACTTTATTTATCAAATTACTGTGATTACAAAAAACAGTTCCCAAGCACATAATCAGGAACTGGATTTAAAAATATACTTTTAAATGCTTATCTGCACGTTTCACGTGTGTTCTCTGTTTGTGGCTTCGAGTGTCGTACGCCACTAGCAAGTCAGAGTAAGATAGAACAAGTATATATCCTCTGCGTATTTATAGCCCTCTGGCTGTGTCACCATTAGCCTTTAGAACTTGAGATCAGAAGTTTATGCAAACATAGCTATTTGGCAGGAATACTAAGTGCCATAACCACAGCAATCAAAGCTTTTATTAAACATATTTGTTGAGTGCAAAGAATCAGTATTTAAGTATGTTCTAATGCCATAAATGAGACATAGTTAACAGGAGGCTCATTGTTACAATATCCCGACGTGTCGTTGGCGGAGACAAGGCCCTAGCTCTGAGGTGAGAAGGTTGAGAGACTGGTTGCCAGTGCTTTCAGCTCAGCTCTTGGGATGCTCTGCACCGGCAGTGACGCTGGGGAGAACAGCCTGCAATGTGAGGCCTCATGGTGATACGGTACTGATGGCATCAGTCACTGTGGTCTTCAGCTTGGCTGAGTTCTCAGGGCGATGTCTGCAAACCACATAATGGGGATGAAAACCAGTTTGGGCATGTAAGTGAATTTTCCATCTCCTCCGGAGAAACTTTTAGATGCTCATAAACAGCAAAAGTTGAAAATTGATGCCTCAGAGACTACAGGTTTAAGTTTCTGACTTGTGTAACGGCATAAAATTGTGGTAATACAGGGCTGATTGACACTCTTGACAGAGCATTATGGCATTTGGGTGGCATGGTGCAGGACCACTGCAAATAACAACCCTGAGCACTGCAACCCATGGACAGGTGGAGTTTTGTTCACCCTAACACGACCTCCTTGCATGCTCTGCTCCGAGCCTAAATAGATATATTGCCTCTAGAGAAGGACAGAGCTGTCGTGCTTGCTGTATGCGAAGCAATATATTTATTGCGAGGCCTCTGTGCTCACTGGGGAGGTTTTCTTTCCCCCTGCTTCAGGCGGAAAGCCTGCGTGTGGAAGCACATTCCATCACATAGTACGTTTTTGAGCGAGTATGTAGCAGGCTAAGCACGTGCTCCCGGTCACCAGATGTGGAGATCTAGTACCTACTGTGCTTCAGCAGCCAATTACTCAAACCCATAATATTTTTGCTTCTGAAATTAACCACTTTATGAATTATACAAAAGGAAATGATCAGTGTTGACAGCTGATTCTTTTAAACAGAGTGTAATCAAAAACATCATTAAAAATATGCCTGGAGTTCACCATTCCACAGTGCTGACTCTCATCAAGTTTTGAAATGCTATTAGCAATAGCATATCTTTCCTAAGATTCATAATTTTCCAGGTATTGCCCTGTCTTACTCAATAAATCTTAATTTCTCCTCCTCAGAAATAATTATGGTTCCTGGGCACTGCACCAAAATTTGCAGATGTTTTGAAGATGTCCCGATCAGTCGAGATTAGGACATGAGTGTTTTAAACTTTATTCTGTAGATATGGCATCCTTGAAACTTGACTATATTAACTGGTTAGACAGTCCAGGGCAAGGAAGCACAAATTACTGCCTGTTAATGAACAACTTTGTTGCAGTGCTGACTATAAGGAAAATTAAAAAAAAAAAATCAACCTTGATGTCTTCAGAGAAATCTGTGCATTGCTGCTGGAAACTGGGCACAACAGAGCTATTGTTTACCTCTGATTTTAGCTTTATGGTGATGAGAATATTTCACTTGTGGAGGTGAAAAGAACTTTTTAAAAGCTTTGGTACGGTGACCCAGCTCACTTTGATAACAGCCTTGCTATTTCTGTGTTTACTTGCTACTCAAGAATATTACTGGATCCGATGTACAAGATTTTGAGCCTGTTGTTGTCAGTCCCTCGCCATGCTCTTCCACTGCAAAGATGTACTGTTCATGTACTGCCCTTACCTGTGACTCTTTCAGAGCTTTCCTCAAGCTTGCTTTTTTTTTTGAAGATTTTGTGGGTGTCTTTGAAGTAACAGTATTGGCATCATTTTGCAGTGTCTCTGGAAAGGAACTTTTCATCATATTTTTGAGGGTTCCTTCCCCTCTCTTTGTCTCTGAATGTTTACTCTCAGCATTTAAGTTGTATTTTATTTAGTTGCTTTTCCATAAAGCCTGCTAATGGCAGTGTCTAATTTGCCCAAGAATACAGAAAAAGCAGTCCCTCTCTCAAAGAAAACCTTGCAAGTGTAGAAAAGGAATATGAGCCATCAATGAATGCTGGAAGATGGGGAGTGCCTTAAAACTTGATGGCGTCACCAATCCAGCAGCGTTAGTGGCAGGAGTCATCAAAGTAGCTTCTGCTTTTCAAAAACATTGTAAGCGTTGCAAAATGTTGAGTTTTGTAAGAGGACGTGGGAGAACAGAGGGAGTTTCTCCCAGGCATGAGGAAAAGCTCAGGGGAAACATAACAGTTTGCTTATTACCTGTAGATAATGGAGCCTTGAAACTAGGTTGTAAATCCTTCAGTAAAAATCTTCACTTCATGGACCTTATCTCCTGATGGCTTGGTTCCTTTTCCACACTGGGTGGTTTTTTTCTGTCTCTCTCTCTCCACATTGTGGGAAATTAGTCCTTCTCGATTGTTTCTGCCCTTGAGCCCAGCTCTCTGGATTGTTCACGTAGCCTAAATGCAAGTCTGCATGTTGGTCAAAACCTGGCGTGAGCCAGCAGGCTCCCAGGCAGGGCTAAAGGTGTGAAGGAGTCTTGGCTGAGGATTAGTTCTACTCCAACAAGTAATACGGACTTCACTGCCTTGCCCACTTGTTTGTTGTACTTGAAGCACAGATACGTAGGAAGAACAGCCAGAATTAGAGATGTCTTTGAGACGGTTCACTCTCAGAATTTACCACCTGCTTAGTTACCTTTATTAGTTGGGTGAGATTCAGAGATTATTTTTTTTATATATTGTCTTGGCGAAAGCCGGACAAACAAGTGTTAGAGAAAGAAAATCCACAGTTTGCTTTGAATCAAGCTACATCCCAGTTCATTATTGTGGCTGAATGAATATTGGACACAGAGCAAGAGAAATTAATTTAGTGAAAAAAAAAATAAATGGTATATAGAGACTATCCTGAAGCTTTTTCTCTGAGTTGAGCAGGTAGCATGTGGCTCCTACTGCAGGTCTGACCAGGCTCACGTTCCCTTTTGTAATTTACCCTCATTTTCCCAGAACACTAAAACATTTGTAAGGTTAACTGTATTACTTATTACTGACTGGCCACTGTGACAGCAAGTCAGCTTCTGCAGTTAAAAACCAGAAACCATCACCCTTAGTGCTTTGGAGAATTATAGTTGATTGATACCATGCCACCTTCTGTGCAACTTTGTCATTTTTTGGGCCCAGGACCAGGAACATTGCCTTGGTCTCCAACCCACCATCCTGGTCCAAGCAGGTTCAATACTGAATTCAGAGCCGCTTGCTTAGGGCTCCACCTGGTTGGGTCTTGCAAACCTCCAAGGACAGAGGCTGCACAAACTTTCTGGGCAGCTTCTTCCCAGTGCTTGGCCAGATGGGGAAATGTGAAATGCGACCACTGGCTCGCAAATGTTGCGCAAAGACTGTTGAGAGGTGCATACAGTTTTATTAGTGGGTCTGTAGTAAGATGGGGAAATGTGGTAAAATGCGACCGCTGGCTCGCAGATGTTGCACAAAGTTGAGAGGTGCGTACAGTTTTATTAGTGGGTCTGTAGTTGGTGGCATACATGGACTTCTGAGTTACCTTATTTACAAAAATAGAAAGGTCAGGGGAGAGAAAGAAACTGAGCATGACAGAAAATACGAGAGAGGTTTAAAGGTAAAATTCTAGGGTTCAGGTCTTGCATGCTGACTAGTTACTAAGTTTTTGGGCCTGTACATTATTGGGTACACCTATTGGATATTTAGAAGACTGTATGTTCTTTGTTATGCACCGTGTTAAGTGAAAGCTACAGACTAAGAGGCAGAAAGGTGGTTGGCTTCCTCTGAGAGAACCCTTCATAACAAAAATATCTGGGTTTAAGGGTGCAGGGCCATGAGAATAACAACCCCAGAAGGGCACAAACCAGCAAGACTGCCACAAAGGCCTGGGGAGAGCCCCCGCAGAGGGGAGAGGCAGCAGTGCTGCACGTGGGAGGCCCTGTCTGTGCCCTGGGTTAAGGTGCGTCAGCGGTGGTGCAGCACGCCTTCCCACCCACTGCGTGTCCGCAGAGGATGTGGCTTCGTCTCCTCCATGAGCTGAGGACACGGCAGAGCCAACGGCGTCGAGATGCCTGAGCTCCGACCATGCAGGTTGGTGCCCCACTGTGCACAATGCCAGATACACACAAACACTGGTGGGGCTGTGGCAGTGATAGGGTAGCGTTGCTGCTGCAGGAGGATATCACTTCATCCAGGGTAATAGCTCTGTCTGCGGACCTAGAAGTGCCGCTGTTGCAAGACAGCTGTCCTTACCCAGGTCTGGAGCTGGTTGTGTGTGTTCAGACACTGTAATGGTTTATGCGCTTATAGATCTCTCCCTCTTGCTTTGTTATACTTCTCTTTAACATGAATGTTCCAGTTTCATCCTCATTCTTCCCATGCTTGTAATGGGCTAAATTAGGGGGCAGCTGACCTGGATTCTGGAAGCATCATCCTTGACCCAGTGCTTTGGCCTTTGCCTGTGGAGCTTGTACTGGTGACCAGTGGCTGGTAGCCAGCTCCTTGGAAACTGCACTTTATGGTTTTCTGCATAAAACCGGGCCATGTTATAGGTAATGTGTTTTCCAACATGATTGATCACGCTCAGCATGTTTTATGTAAGGGAATGATTTTTCAACCTGTATGAGGTTAACTGTAAAACACTTATTTCAGCCTGCAGAACAGTTTTCCAGCTTCGTAATTTCTTTTTCTTTGTTATCTTAGTTTGATCTAATTTTGACTTTACAATCTGCCAGCCTTTCCCCACAACTGTTTGCTCTTTAAAGAGATGCACCCATTTTTATATGTATGGAAAAATACCTGAATTACTTTCCTCCTGCAAATCAATGTTTGGTGTAGCCTTGAGTTTAATAATTAAACTCTGTTTACTATTCAGTACTTTAAGTAATATTTAATAGGTCTGGTTGTTAAAACCCATGTCACAGAGTGAAATGCAGTTAAGGCAACTGATTAAATGAACATGACTAATACAACTTCTTTAAAATGTAAACAAGAAAAAAGTAAACATAAACTGAATGTTCACTGGCACTTGAACATGTCCCAGGGCATAAAGACACGCGTGTAAGACTTGCACAACCATGGCTTATAAAAAATGGCTTTCAAACTCCAGTGCTCGCAGTTCAGTAACCTGTGTACCATTCCTAAATTTGAAGGTCTTTAGACTTTTTTTCTGACTAGTCTTTTTTTTTTTTTTTTTCCCACTTGAAACATTCGGTACTGGCTGTTCCAGATGCCAGCTCCCTTTATCTTCGCTACCTCACCCCTCTATCTTTTTACAGCTGTTGTGATAAAAGTAATAGTCACTGGGTCTGCGAGAAGGAAGCAGTGACAGGTTTTTATGCTGTATTTTTAGGTTCGTGTGCCTGGTGATTCAAAAGATACAACCAAGCATAAGTTTTTGTATTCTCCATGTAGCATTTATGTCTTTTTTTAGTGCTGTCAACCATATTTTTGTACGCAAGCCAACATCCTTTTGGGTGATGTGTGTGCTAGTGCAATTGATAACATCTGATTGATTTCATTTCATTATTAGACTTTTAAATATCCTTCTTGCAAGCATCTTGCTATATTTATCGTAAAGAGTCTCCACATCGTGTTTCCTTCTTGTAACGTACTCATTAAAAATGCTTTGATTATCCAGGAATGTCCGTGTGTCAGCCTGTCAGAGCCCCGAGTGTGTCTGTGGTGTGTGGCGCACAGACACTCAGGGCAGGAAGTTGTGAAGAAGGCTCATCTGATTGGCAAAGGGCCAGAAAAGGCAGAAGATTTGAAGAAAATTATTCTATTTCAGCATTTTTCCCTATAAATCTTCATGCTGCTTTGGAGAAATGCCATAGGCACTCAGAGGACTTGGTTAAAGAACACGATACCTCAGCTGTACCGTTATATACGCCCTTTAAGAGATCTCCCTGGAGCAACAAACCGAGCAGGTCTTCGTCAGAAATTCAGGTAGATGATGATTGTCAGGCCTTCTGCTGGCAGTTAAATGGTTAGCAGTTAAATGGCAGTGGCCAGAGAGGGAATGGTTGCATTTGATCCCTGGGATATTTTACTGACGTTTGAAAAGGACTTACGATTGCGCTGGTCACGAGCAGCTTTATCTGTGTAGCTGTGTGTCCTTCTTGGTAAGGACAGTTTTGGTTTTTCTGTTGTGGCAGTTCTGTTGACTTGTTTTTATGATTTTTAAAGTTTGAATTCTTGCAGGGAAGTATGCAAGTATAAAGATGTTAGAAGGGAAGATAGGAAGGGAGATATCAGTGGTAGGACTTGAAAGACAAATTCTACTTCTCCAAACCCTCCAGCACTGCCTGGGTTGAGTCCGCCGTGTCTCTGAGCATCCCTGTGTTTCCTGTAAAATATCACCAGCCTCACACCCTTGCCTTGCAAACATCATATAAAAGGAAGATTATGACACACGCAGATAATAGGGAGGTGAGATAACGTCTATCAGTCTTTCTTAGGCAAATAATCAGGGCTGCATGTGAAAGAGACTTTGAGACTATTGAATTCTCCATAGTCGATCAGGTGGGAAAAAAGTTATTATGACTATTGCTATTCAGTATTTGTGTAGCTCTCCTTGTCTTTTTTTTTTTTTTCCCCCCTCTTTTTGCTTTTGTTTATCAAATTCTGGATGATCTGGATGATCCATAGATGGCACTTGTCAGGGCGTGGGAAGGGCTGGTGCTCGCTGATGGTCAGTGAGCCGCCATGGCATGCAGGGCAGGGGCTTCACCAGCCAGGGCCTGGCCGACCTTTGGGCTGCTCATCTTCATCTTCCTGTTCTTGTCCAGCCAGCAGCTCACCTGGGCTGACTGCTTCAGCCCGTGAGGTGGGGTGGCCACTGCACAGTCAGTGTGAGGACAACAGCTTCCTCCGACCGCCAGTCTCCACCCACACGGAGACTGGTCCTTGACACCCAGGGTATACACTGGGGTGGCATCTGGCTCTGGACTCTCCCTCATGACACAGGTTTGCCAGATGGGAATGAGACACAGCCTTCCTGTTGAAAAGGTGGCAAAGCAGACACTTTTTTATCAAGTTTTTATTATCTCTGCAGGTTTTGTATTATCTGTGTTATATTAAATTCTGCAATAGCAAACAAGAAAGTGCTTGGAGAAACGTGTTTATCATCTTATGTGTTGTATTGCAGCAACTAATCTGCCTTCTGTAATGACAACTAAGAAGGACTTTGCGTCCCATAAAGTTTATGGTTTGATATGAATGTTTGTATTAGATATTGCACGTCAAAATCATTGAAAAGTGTTTACTGGAGAGTTTGTCTAGGTTCTTTTCCAGAACATTCTTGGGTTTTTTGGATAGAGGTTGTCAAGACTTCTCTTTGTACAGAAATTGCTGTAACTGGGAGTTGTATCCTCAGGAAAATCTGATGATGGCGATACTTCCCAAATCAGGGAGCCCAGTCCACGTGGGGAAAGTGGCTGGGGGGTGTCAGGAAGAAAGTTTGCTTCTCCACCAGCCCTGGGATCTCATGGAACAGAACTTGACTTTCTTGGCTCTTATGGACATTAAGTTCTCAACAGTTAACACCAGAGGATGGATGTGTTCACTGAGAGCAGCTGAGCAGGACACAGTGAGGCTGTGTAAGAGAAGTGCCAGCCCATGTGCTACCATAACCTCAGCTATTTCTTACCCATGGACAAGGTACAAGGGTAGGTAATGACCTGCAGGGACTGTTTTATGACTGTCTGATTACTGGTTAGGTGGCTTTTGATGATATAACAAAGGAGTATTTTGAATAAACGATAGAGGTACTCAATGAAATGGTGAAGTATTTACTTAGCTGCAAGCTGTGAACTTCCTTGTAAATTATCGGGTCCTTATACAAGATTATTGCTTGTCTTGAAGATTGTGCAGCAGATAATAGCTTGTAATAACATAATAGGGCAGTAAGCAAGTTGTTCTTGTATCACACAAAGAACAGCATTTAACCTTTCTTTCACCATTACTTTGAGTGACAGAAGCATTGCTACTTGGGTGATTATTTTAAATGCCGTCTCAGAGCGCTGAACTCCACTTGTGGCATGATATGGCATGTTTTCACAGTGATTTGCTTTGAGAATGGCAGAAGACCTTGGCAATATTAAACACCTTTTCAAGTATGTCTGCAGAAGGTTGCATAATTAGGATCAACTTCTGCAGGACAAAGCTTTGAGACTATGGTTTCTTGAAAATAGTATCATAACTGCTTTATTGATACGCAGCTCTTTGTCCATGAAAGACCAGACCCTCCCCAGTCACTATAGGCTGTTAAAAAATAAATTGACAGCACGTTTTGCTGTGAATAAATGCCCCTTGTTCGAGCCAAACTGTTTTACAGAAGCACATCGGTTTTGCTGCCAGTTACTCAAACCAGTAAGTTGGCACAGAGCAGACAGCCCCAGGTAGGCTCACCAGCAGCGTCAAGGTTTCTTCCAAGTCCAGCCCCAGTGGTAACCAGAGCTGCCATGGCCTTGGGCTTCCTTGCATCTTGGATTTGAAGTCGTAAACTAAGAGACAATCAGGTCTGACCCTGTCTCTTTGCAGCCTTCACCCTGTCCCACATACTCTCATTGTGGCACTTTGAGAGCGTCCAAAGGTCTCTCCATCACCCTGTGGTGCCATAAAGGGAACAGCCGGGGAATCTCAGGATGCCTTTTCACAGGAGACTGCTTTCTTGACAACCTTGTTGAGTGTAGACATGAAGGGTATGGACTTGAGGGAACCAGGAGCTGCCTGCTTCGACTTGTGGGGCTGGGCTTTTGTGTGTCAGCCTTCAGAAAGTGCTTTTGTGTCTTTCAAAGCAACTTAAATGTGAAAGCAGGGGTTTTGTCAGGCTCTCGGTCAGCAATTGCATCTGCAACGTTCACCTCTCCATTCTGACATATCTGTAATTTTTTAAGCTACTCTGGATCAGTGAGTTTTTGTCTTGCACTTGATCATTCAGATATTACTACGGTGTCTCTGCATGTGTGTTAAGAGGTAAATGTGCACTATGGCATTAGCAGGGTTTTTTATTTGTGGAGGAAAAGCAATCAGTATTTTGAGATGTAAATTTACAGGTCAAGGGTTATGAATCAATGTCTTCAGGAAAAAGATCAAACCTGTATTAGAAAAGTTGCTGGCTGGTCTGGTATAGCAGTTTGTGTATTGTGAGGTGCAATTACCTTGAAACCTAGAGGCCAGGTTTATGGGAAGCATTACAGAAATGTATCTCAAATGGTGAATGTGTAATATGTGTTTATATATGTAGGAAAAACCCCTATTAATAATTACAGGCTTTAATACAGATATTGTGTATGTTCCATGTATATAATTTATACCAAAAAATTAATTTAATTATTTCACTTGATGTAATGAATAAATAAAGAAGTTAATAATAATTTTTTAAAAAATCATTAGAAGCAATTAAAATTTAAGGTTGGCTTAAAAAATAATTTCTAAATAAATATTTATATGGTTAGGATTCATGTTTGAAATCCCTAAGGCAAAAAAAAAGTTTTTCTACCATTAATGAGCTTACTTTGCGGTAAAAGCAAACGCTGAAGGCATGCCTAAACAGTATTGCTTTTCTTCAATGGAAAAAATATGAATGATCATAACACACATGCTGTCATAATTAATTTACTCAGTTGTTTGCTTTTGCACAAGGTAGATAACTTCTTTTCAATTAAACATCATCCTGCAATGTGAAATAACAGTAGCTATCGCTCAGAGGATCTTCATCTGTGAGAGCCTGTGATTCTGGGAGGGTGGATTTGAAATACTGGAGTGTGACACAACATGATGACTTTCTGCATAATATTCTGCGTATCTGGCATTTCTGTCTGATGTGGTTCCTAGGTGGTGTGATGGTCATTTAGGAACATTTGAGGATATTGAAGCGAGCAAGAAAGTAGAACATATTTCCCGTATTAGACTTCCAGTGCTTGGCAACTGTGCTTAAGCCACAGCAGCAGCTCACTCACAACCTGTATAAACTTGCAGTGGTGAAAAGCTTCAGTTAATTAAAGTTCCACCCTGCTCAATTATGACTCAAGGATGTCAGCCAGTTCAGTAAATGAAATAATGCACCTATCCTCGTATGGAACCAAAGCTTCCAGTAAGTCAATGGGAGCTTGCCTGATTAAGAAGTTAAGATCAGTCCTGTACTATAACTATCATGTTTCTTTACAATTAATTGATTTAAAAAAAAAAGACAAGTCTGGAAGACAGAATTATCTCAGGATCATATAGATGAATGCAAATACAAGTATTAGAAAGCTCGTAAACAGAAAAACAAGTGATGAACGAACTTATGTACATTGACTTAATGTCTTATTTAAGGCTTATTTGAACTGTGAGACACAAGGGTTCTGGGACTTACACACCATTCAGCTGCATGGAAGAAATAAACAAAACTCTAACCAGTGTAGAATAACATTTGTTTAAGTATTTCCAGGTGGATCAGACTCCGATGGCTTCTCCTGGGGAAAACCATGCCCCATAAACCTTTCAGTTAATAGAATTGTAGATAAAGTTGACTCAGAACAAGTAATTTATTTTGATTTTTCAGAACCATTTTGTTGAAGTTGTATGGTATAATGTTCAGGAAAACAGCCATATGATCACAAGCCAAAGTTTTTCATTAAAAATGAAGTGAGTGACTAACAGGTTACAGACCCAGGAGATGGGCCTGCGAACGTTACGGTCGCCACGCTGACTCCAGCGTGACTTTTTCACATCCAGAGAGCTGGTAGCCCTCTGAGGAAGAAGGTGGATTTTTGGAGCAGTTGACTGTAAGAGGGTGAGCTGACTTGATGGCAAAGGTCAGTATTGCTCTTTGAGCCGCCTTCTTTGGTTCCCTTGCCCCGAAAAGGGAGCAAGGCTTCAAGACCATGGTTTTGGAGGAGCCGTGGATGGTGCTGCGCTTAGAAACCTCGCTGTCTTCTTTGAGGTTGTGAAAAGCAGGGAGTTAGTCTGCTAGGCGCTTCTCCTGAATGATACCAAAGTAACTGGGAGGTTAATTTGGAATTTGGGGGTGGGTAACCACGTGCTGTGCTGGAGCGGGGAGAAGCAATGTCCCATGCTGTCGCCTTGGAAGTCTTATCATCTCCTTGTAGCTGAGCTGAGGGGAAGTACGTGCAGTCAGTCCAAGTCTGTCAACTAAGGAATTAGTTCTTCACTATTTCTCTTGTTCTTCAGCTTTATGGGCTGTCTTTCGTGTACGAACGAGTATGGAAATCGCTGAATGTTTTCCGAGTAGCATCTCAGGATTTTGAAGCAATTACTTGGATTTTTGTGAAATGGGTGTTTCACAAACCAGTGAGCAGGCACAGATCCTCTTGTTTCTTAGAGGTGTGCTTGAGGTTCCTTAAACTTTGGCAGCCTCTGGCAACAAGAGTCAGAGTAATTTCTTGGGGGGGTACAGGGCTTGGGGTTTCTTGAGCTGTGAATATTAAGGTATGTTGCTTTTTCTTGGGCAGAAATCTGCTTGCTGCAGAGAAAAGAATAAACATAGGAGACGTGAACTTTTCACAGAGATTTGATGAAATCCCTTGTTCGGCATTTGGTGTAAGGACTTAATTCCTGGGGAAAAAAAAAATACTTTGCTAGTTGTCTTTGTCACTGTGTGGGCAGTCAAACCAGGATGTGAGACAGCAGGGTCTGAGCACCGAAACATGGCAAAATAATTCCAGCTTCTGGAGATATCACGATCTCTGTTTTTTCCATTAACTCCATGACAAGTTCTTTTGCAGAGATAGCCACATGTTAGTTGAGGAGTTATTACAAGTATTCTGAATTTCCACTGCTGTCCTCTTTGGGTCCCGGCATTTTTAAGGTGCTGTCTCGGAGTTAAGTTGTAGGCAAGAGAGGGTGCCCCTGGCTTACTCAGAGCTCAGGTAGGTGCAGCATCCTGCTTGCCCTCTGAACTTGCCCTTTGTATCATTCAGCTTCACTTAATTAGTGGCGCAGCATTCACCTGAAGACTCATAACTATTGGCATTACCAGTCTGAGTGCAATAGCAACAAGCACTGATTTGGTTATTGGGATTCATAAATTGCGAATTAGTTGGATTCCACGGCTGGCTTTGGGCACTTGGCATCCAGCCACAATTAGCAGGAGTCAGGAAGGGAGCACCTGTCCCGTAAGATTAAAACACCCTAGTAAACATTAATTATATCCTTTGTTTTCTGCATTCTGTGGATTTGGAACTGTTAAGCATAATGCAGCTGACTTGCTGCTTTGCTTGTGATTTGTTTGGTTGTGTTACATGAGGCTCCCTATGAATGACATTGGCAAGAGGCTGCGGTTTCATCACTCGGTGGTGATGCTGGCAAGTGGTGCTAGCGCAGTACCGGCAGGTTAAACACCAGAGGATGTCTGAACAATAGCTCTGCTGAGGCTCATTCTTCCGATAGCCTGATGATAGCTGCCTTTGGTGTGCTGACAGCGCAGGGTTGTGCACCGGCTATGTAAGAAATACTAAACATTGATCAGGCCAATAAAACGCGGCTTTGATCATGTTGGCAATATAAAAGAGCAGGCTGTCGACACCGCCGCTTGGAAAACAAAGCCTTGGGCATGCCAGAATGACAGTGTTCGTCAAGACTGGCTTGTCTTCAAGATCACGTTTTGTGCAAACCATCATTCGCGCTCGGTACCTACGAAGGACACGCACAATTAACCTACAGAGTTTCACGACATCTCAGCAAAGCAGCTGATGTGCACGTAACCTAGTTTTGTTGCAGTTTTCATTGTTGATGCCTTGGTGACTCTACCTATTTTACAGTTTTGAGGTAGAAAGCTTTGTGCTGTAAAATATAATTTGCCTTCTTAATGAAGATTTTGGCAGTAGGCACTTCATTTCCTGGGATGACCCCCTACTGCCACTTTATAGTCACTTACTCTTCCATTTCCTTCCTTTTTATAGGGGGAGGGGGAAATCAAAGTGACTTTGTGCTCTTCTTATACTTCCTTTGTATTTAAAAGCAAAAATGTGGTAACTTACTTCAGACATGTTTCATTGTGCTGAAGCACCAATATCTGTTTTATACACCCACTGACAAAGCCCCCATTCCCCTTCTGGCTTGCAAAGGAGTTGTGCTGTCGTTCTGCGTGGCAAACGAGCTCCTTGTGCGCTTCTGAGAACAGCCGAACCTGCGCTGCCGTTGCATCCAAAGCCTGCACGTGCCACAGGCCAAGTTCCGATGTTCTTCATAGGGAAAAGGGCGGGCAGGTGGCATGTTCTTTACCTCGGATGTGCCCTCTGAGAAAGGGTCTTGCCTCTAGGAATATCTGTGATCTGCGCACTCTCAACTGCTGTCGAACGTACCACACTGACGTCGAGACCAGGGAGGTACAAGGAAATGAATGTATTGAAAATCATCACACAGTTCTTCCAGAAAGTGAAAAGAAAGATCAAAGCATTTACTCTTCATGTCAAACTGTATAAGGAACACCCCTGCAGTGGCGGAATAACATAGAATAACATAATAACATCTCTCCAGGAAGGCTACTTCTTAGGCAGAGCTTTTCATGCTACTGTTGAAAACCTTGCTGAAGTTCTATGGGAAATTGGTTTCATGGGGCATATTCCGTCTGATTTCACATAAACCCAAGTTGAAAATGTTTTCTCTGCTTTATCTGGTGGAAGGACACTCAATGTTACGATGTTTTATTTTGTGTCGTATTAATTGTTTTAATGAAGAAGAAAAACGCGGTGGGTGAGAGTAGTGAAAACGTTGCAAAGAGCAATGAAAAGAGCTGGAGGCAGGGGCTGAGGGGACGAGGAGAAGTCTTTTACCCTCTTGCAAAAGGCCTGTTAGTGAAGTTATTCATTTCAACCTCTCGCCTTCCAGGGTGATAAGTGAATTACTTAAAATGCCAATTGATCTGGATGGGAAGTGGAAAGCCACTCTAATCCAATTAATCACAGAGTACTGGATGCCTCTTTGTCAGTGCGAAAGCAACTCCAACACATGCTCAGCTGTTACTCTTTCACAATGAGTAGTACAGTTGTCACTCCCAGTCTCATGCCAGCAAAAACATCCGCTGGGTTCATTTTACCACCAAATGTTTTTACACTTCTGCACTAATAAATACAAACTACCCTTGCTGGAACAGACATGTGCAGTCCTACTACCACCTGCATTGCACCGGAGGCAGAAGTTGATCAGTGCACATGCTCAGCAGTGGTGATTCCAAAAAAGGAGGTCCTGCTCAGGTATTGATTTTAGCCCATGGAAATAGGAATGAGCCGGGAAGGGGAAATACAAAATAAGCCCGTCTAATTGTACACTGTTGACAGTCTATACTGGTTTCTCCTAAAGGAGCCTGGAAGTGTTGTCTTCTGGTTGACTGTTGCCGGCATGTCCACGCACATGCAGAGGCTGGGACCTGGTAGAGGTGCAGGGTCTGCTCATGCACAGTGCGTTTGCCCCGATTAAAATTCTGCCATTTTCTGTGACTTATAAGGAACCATGACAGATGTGTGTTTTGTTTATGACTGCATTTTATCCTCTCGCATGTCAAAATATGTAACAGCTAATGCAACCAACAGAAGAGAATCATGTGGTCATGTCTTCTGCGGAGCACGTAGGCATAACCCATTAGGTAATGCTCAAACCACCTGATCCCATACCTGCAGTGCCTTCGCGTGTAGTTACTGCTTCTGTGTGTGCCGCAGAGTGAACAGCTGAGATAGCACAGCTGACTGGAGAAGGATTACACGACTGGTGAGACGCTGCTTGTACTGTGCCTTGGCCCGATGCTCTGGCATCTTGACATAGGCAGGAGCATTGTTCAGCTGAAAGGTTAGTGCAGTGGCAAGTTCTTGTTTGGAAGGACCTGCCTTTGAGGCTTCATCTGAACTCTCTTTAAGAACATGCCAAGCATTTAAGTACTGAAAATATACTTGTTTTCAACGCTGCAGAAGGCTTACACAGCTGAACTCTCCAATATTTATGTTTGACGTCAATGGGAATGTTGCCTGAATGTGGGATTAGAACCACCGTGCCGTTCTCTGCTCCGAGCGTCAGTGAGGAGTTGAGTACACACCCGCCGACCCTCCGTGGTCTCACGCAGGCCTGATGCCATGGCTGCAGCATTGCCATTACGGCAGCATTTGATAAACTCTGCTGCAAAACAAAGTGTTTCCCGTATGTTCTTACGACACTGCCATTTTTCAGGTAAAGGCCGTTTTTGCTGACATGGGGCAAGTCAAGACAGCCTCACAGGCTGGGTTTCTGTTTAGGGTTGGTAATGCTGGTGTCTTATTTCTTGTTTGTATTACTATGGCACCTAGTCAAGGGCCGGGGCCCTTGAGAGCTGCGTGTTGTAAAAACACAGGTTTGTGTGGCCGAGAGGAAAAGAAACTGTACTAAAACCAAACAGAACCGTAGAATCATAGAATGGTTTGGGTTGGAAGGGACCTTAAAGATCATCCAGTTCCAACCCCCCTGCCATGGGGAGGGACACCTTCCACTAGACCAGGTTGCTCCACGCCTCATCCAGCCTGGCCTTGGACACTTCCAGGGATGGGGCATCCACAGCTTCTCTGGGCAACCTGTCCCAGTGCCTCCCCACCCTCTCCAGGAAGAACTTCTTCCTGATATCCAATCTAAACCTCCCCCCTTTCAATTTAAACCCGTTACCCCTTGTCCTGTCACTACAGGCCCTTGTAAAAAGTCCCCCCCAGCTGCCTTGTAGCCCCTTCAGGCACTGGAAGGGGCAATAAGGTCTCCCCGGAGCCTTCTCCAGGCTGAACAAGCCCAACTCTCTCAGCCTGTCCCCATAGCAGAGGGGCTCCAGCCCTCGGAGCATCTTCGTGGCCTCCTCTGTACAGGGCTGTTAGTACACTGGGCTGGGCTTTTTAAGGTAAGCAAGGTAGAAGTGAGAGATTGATGAGGGGAAAGGAGCTGAGGGAAGAGCAAGGTTACTGAGGCCAAGGTGATCATCCACAGGTAATTCCAAATAAAGACCTGAAGAGTGAAGGAAACCTACTTTTCTCACCATTCCACTGGTGCTGTGAGAATTGCTGACCCACTCTGCCATTGATGAGTCTCTCACTGTAATCTTGGATAGTAATATTGAAAAGAGAATGTAGCATTTACCAAAGTAACATTTCACAGGAACTTTTGTGTTCCTTCTGAACACATCAGTGCAGTCGTTAGGCCATTTTATCTTAATTTCCTAGCTTGTAAAAGCACTGAGCTCCCTCTCCAGTATTTCATGTCAGATAATGGCAAAAGTGGGTAGAAGGATTAGGAACGTTAATCCGGGTTATAGCCTCTTCTCAGCTGTAAAATGAGACTTTAATAACCTGTCCCTGGCTTTGGTGAGTTTTTACCAGGGTGATTTTGACAGCAAGGAAGTTAAGGGCTAAGAAGTTCTCAGGTTCTCTGATGGCAGGATAAACAAAGGTGTCTCTGATAGATCATTTCCAAACAAGTGCGGGGCGTTCAAGGACAGGTGAACTTCAGGTGCAGGATTTTTTTTCTTTTGTTGTTTGCCCAAGGGATTGATAGGTGAAAGTGTGGGCATCATCTCACCTTACGCAGTTCGAAGACATACTGAACCAACTCCGGAACAAAAGTATGGCCTTGATGTCTGCTTCAGTCCTCTCACCACAGGATTGCCGGGTTCATCCGTTAGTTTCTAACTGCAGATCCCAGTTTTCTGCTGCTGTCATGGCCAGTTGATGGTGCGTTTCTCAGATGGAATGATTTTGAAAGCGCTGCAATTAAGCCAGTGGATTTCTATGAGCTTACAGCTATTTCAGTTTAATAGGTATCAATGTGTAACTGCTTTTATCTGTGAAATGGGTTCAGCTATACCTGTCTTTTCATTTGTGTCTATGAGATTTTAAAAGCTCTCGTGTGTAAGAGGTCTTTTCTGTACACCGCTGTACTACAAACAGTAGGAAATAACTTACCCACTCAGATGTGAGGAAATCTATTGTCTTTAATGGACTAACGGTAATGCATGTGCAGATTGGTGTAATGAGATCCGACTAAGCCACTCTGTAATTTTGGTTTACTTAAAAGCAGTACCTTTACTTCTGTAACATATCTTATAGGACTTTCCGCTTGTTAAATAAATTCAAAATATTCTCCTTTCTGTTTAAACCTACCTACTACAATTGTAGCTTAATCATGCTAATCAGGGTGCTGGATTGTATTTCTTCAACACAGATGTTATAGAAATCTGTATTTTGTTGACATCAATATTTCATTTTATTTTCTTAAAGCTCAATTTAATTTTGCTAAAGAATTATATAAACAAGAACATGTGTGTAACGAAGCTGTGTCTTGTCCCTCCTCTTCCCCCCCTCAACCTCTTGGAATTCAGTCCTTCACTTCTGGGTGGTCACTAGACTTAACTGAGTGTTTTTATACAGTGGGGTATATGGTGAGAGCTGTCTTCTATAAATGAGAATACAATGGAATCATGTTTACAATTAACATATTTGAACTATCTTACTGCAGTTGTCCATCTCTTCCTGTGGTCAGCACAAGAAAATTGGACTGTTGTTACAGTGACAACAAGGGATATGTTTCAAAACAGAAAAGGAGGAAGGGAGAAACATTCATCTTGCTGAGGGCAAAGGACTCTAAGTTTGAGCATGGATGGCAGATACAAGGTATTAAATCCTTTAATACTGAAAGGAAATCCATAAAAAGCTGCATTATGCTTTTTACTTCTTATCAGTCCCTATCCATCTTATCTCATTTCTGTCTAGATAAGCAGTTGAACTTAAAAAAAAGTTTTACCCAGTTTGTTTCAGGGTAAAACAGCCAAGGCAGTTCCTCATGCTGTCAGCATTACTGTCCTAAAAGATGCTGCCGCCACATCCCTTCGTGCTCGCACCACATCCCTCTGTGCTTGCTGCACCTCAGGTGTCCCTGTGAAGGGAGAGATGCTGCACTACAAATTTTAATGTGAGGAACGCTGTTGCGTTCAAAATAGATGGAAGTTGCCTGACACACACTGGCTGCTCCTTCAGAGGTAGTTCTTAGAAAATCTGTGCCAATTCAAGTTAGAATCTGCAATGACAGTGCCCCCAAACTCAGACACTGGTTTGGGTCAGTGCCATGTGAATGGTTCTAATAAAAACCCAACCTGCCTAAATATTGGTGCTTGAAGTTTGCCAAACCACGTTGCATAATGGCATTTACTGTTTGAGTTAGGAATAGCAGAAGTGTTGATGAGTCCTTCCAGATCCGCTCTTACTAGCCTCCCTGCGCGCGGTAGTGTTCAACCCCCTCTGTCCCCATTTTGGTTTAAGGGTTCTGAGTCTCAGAGCTGAACCCGGTGAGATTAAATGCATTTTTGGAGAGGCTGTTCTGCCTTGAGTTGCAGTTGGTCCTGCTGATGTGCTGGGGTAGAGGAATGGCTGTGTGGGCTATAGGTGTTGTGTACTTCTGGGGTTGAGCGATCAGGATCACTGTAGCATGCACTGTACCTTATACTTTGTGATCTCATTTCAGGGCATGATTTTAGTTCACTACTTTCATGTCTTCAAAGGTTACAGCTTTAACTAATTGCAGATATTAACCAACTCTATTTTTATACTTCTACTTCTTTATCTCTACTGCTGCCGTGGATGAAATGACACAATGTCTGTGCGGGAAGAAGACTGGACTGCAGCTGACATAATGCTCCATCCTGAATGAGTTCAGGCTGGGGAAGTTGACAAAAAAAAAAAGGGGTAGGATTAAGCCTCCGCCCTTGACAGAGGGTGTGCATTACCACGTTTGATGTGTGTTCGCGATCTGAGCTCTCGCTCACCATCAAGTTGCTTATGAAAGGGATCTGCTGAAGCACTTCTCTCCATCTGCTCTCGTTGGGAGCCCTGAAAATTCTTTTCTTTTGATGTGATCTTTTAGAAGTTACTAATTTATCTCCTCCAGAGTAAATGACTGTAATGTCCTGTGCGCACACAGTAACGCAGACGTTCACAGTGTTTAGCCGTGCGCCATGGAGTTAGGCATTTAGAAACAAATTACTGTGGAGCATAGCTACTCATGTGTTTAACACCAACCCTCTCACCAATAACCAAGATATATCACGGCTCCCTGTGGCAGATGCTCCTGCTGATCAGCTGTAGGTACAGCATCTGAGAGGTTGGCATGAATGCTACTTATACCTGTAGACTTGTTAACTTCTCTTAGGAGGATTGATCAAAAGACATGGGATAAATACCATGTCTGCTTGAAAAAGTTGAAAAGCAGAGTGTTGCTCTGCTTGTCTGCAGCCTATGTTTGAGTAAGAAATGGGAAGAAGAGACAAACAAGTGCAGGAAGGGACGTACCGGTGTAAGGCACAGCACCGAGCTCAGTGCACTTGCTGCAGTGTTTCAGGAGAAAAATGCCTTAGCCTCATGGGAATACGGTGGTTTATTTTAAAAAGTGAGATTCAGTTCTGGATTGGTAGCTTTTATAACTTTGTGGAAGGTAAAGGATCGGTTTGGTAATGGGTGATATTGTGAATAAACAGATAATTCCTTGAAAGGCAAATCTACCCTGATGCAGGAGGATGTCTGTCTCAAGACTTAACTGAAATCCTGCATATAGCAATAGAGTTAGAGGTCTCACTTGCTTCTAGCCCAGCTGTGCAGACCTTTTTCTGCCTAACTCAGGTCAGCTTCATTCAGGGATTGCTGCGGTGTAGGCAAACTCAAACAACCAATGTCGTAGTGGTGGGGTCCTTGCTGGTCCCCTGTCTGTCAGACGTGTGGCTGGGTGGGTGCAGAAGGGGGTGGCAGCTCCCTGAGCTCCCTGCGGGAGAATTGGCAGAGAGTGGATGGATATTCTCTCTGCTTTGCCTCGAATATGCACAATGCGGATGTGGAGGAGAAAGGAGAGCTTTTATGAAAAAACAGGAGCAGTTTTGGTCGGGTTGTATTTTGGTTTGGCTTGGTTTGGTTTTTTTGAGTCACGAAGGGACAACTGCATTCCATTGCCCTCTTCCATAAGAGAAGGGAATTAACCTCCTGTGGGATTTCCTTTTTGAAGGCTGGTACCTGTGCCTTTTCATGTGCTTATGAGATTGTTTCCAGTGGGGGGCTTAATGCCGTTCAAAATAAGCACTTTGTAGTAATAACAGGTATGGTTCTTTCTTTTTAGGAACAGAATCATACCCTCAGCCTGGGTAAGGTGACATTGCCTTTGGTAAGCTGATTTACACCAGCTAAGATTTGATCAATGTGGTTGTTTTTAAAAGGAAGAATAGAGGACTCTTGCTTACTCACCCATTCTTTATGCTTATGATGAATAACAGTGACATTCCTGGCGATACTGTAGTACAATGAAAGGTGGCGTTATCGGATGTACCAAAAGTGATCCTTTCTGGGAGAAAACAAGCAAACAGCTGAGCAAAACTCCATTCTGAAACATCAAATCCAACTTCTGTTTCTCTGTACAGATGGAAAACTGAGTGTCATTCACACACTGATACTTTTATTTTGTAGCTACTAAGTTTTGTATTTTTCCATTTAGTTTGCGTTGTGATTTTTGGAGTCGGGCTACCCACTAGCCAGCCGTTTTACAGCATGTTTGATTTTCTTGAGTGTTAGGAGTCTGGTTTTTGTAACAAACCTGGAATACTAACCTATTTGAAAAGTACATGAGATCCAGTAATTGTGAACAGAGATGGTTTGAGCTGGATCATTTTTGTCTTGCCAAAAAAGAGGGTGGCCAAGAACATACTGCTCAAGCCATTTTTTTTCCTATTCTGCTTCCCTGCAGCCAGGTCAGAGGTATTTCTTCCATAAAGAGCATCCTGCCTTCCACCATTTCCATTCTTTCCATCTACCCCTGTCAAGTGTCCATGCCAGTCCAACAAGCACCTGCATTTTATCCCTGGTCCATGATAGGCCTTAGTGTGTCAGTATCAGGGGATTTTGAAACCAGGTCTAAACCAAATATTTATTTAGACTCTTCTCTTGAAAACCTGATTCTGGTCATGGTCATCAGGACAGAAGCACATTAGTAAGCTGTGAGTTTTCCTCTTTTGCCTCCAGGAAATAACTGCTCGTTTTTCTCGGTCAGGACATTTCAAAGCAGCCGCTGCCCATGGTATCTCCTCCAGGATGGATTTAAGTTTAAAAGCTGTCTTGTATATTTTCACATAACTCACTGAAAAAAGTTACACTGAAGTCTGCTGACATTTAGAAACAGCTCTCTGGTCTCAAAGAACAGATGTCCCACACAAATAGATTGGTACAGAGAGAGACTGGAGAGTGGAGAAGCAGTTGCTCTAAGGTTAAGCACTCCATTCAGGGTAAGAGGACTTTTCAAATCACTGTGAAGCTTGTAAGCAAGTTGTTCTGCATCAGGACTCAAGAGCTCAGCTTGGCTGGCTGGTGGGGAACGACTGTGCCATGTTTCCCTTGTCCTCCAGCCACTTAATGCTTTGGCACCGTGTTCTGCCAGAGAGATTTTTGGCTTGCCCGTAAGCAGGGGTAGAAGCTATGGTGAATTCTAGTGTCTGCTCCTAGTAGTTAAGCATACTTGTGTGAGTAACTTACTTAAAAATAAATGTAGAAGAGTGAGAGGAGGTTTGAATGTGCAGTTTTATTATTGGAACACAAAATATTCCAGTAAGTGAGTTGACTGGGAGTTTACGAACACACTGACTCAACAGAATAAATACTCCAATTTGTGCCATTTGAGCACGTTGGCTCTCTATGAAAGAATTTGTGTCTTTCACATGTAGATGATGGTTCTGGCTGGAGATGCTTTTCTTTATATTTTAATCTTGCAGTCAAAACCATCTCTGCCAACTGTAATACTCCATGACAATGTATTAGGAATTCAGACTGGCAAGAAGTGCTGCAGCACACCTGGAGCTGAGGCCTGAGCCTTTCCAAAATCATACTTGAAGTTAGTTCTTTTGAATGAGAATCATGTGTTTGACTCGTAGAGTTGATGTAAACCGAAGACTGTCGTTGCACGTACATCAGGAACTGGTCAGGTGTTGCTTGGCTTGGGTTCAGATAAGGAAATACTCTGATGTGCATGTATGTAGGAGGGAGTAAAGATGTCTCGGTAGCGGGTCCGCAGAAAGGTAAGGGACCTGCTACTGATGTTTTACAGAGTGCACTTCATTCCTGTTGCTGGTACTCATGGAGAAAAGGTGTCTCCTAGCTTCGGAAGCATGGTTTTTACCCTGTAGTTCATGTGTCAAAGAATTCCCACCGCGGTGCCTTGGCAGGCACTGGCACAGTGATGGTCGGGGCATGGACCTTGTGGAGGAGAGAGAGACAATTTTCCTTTCCTGCTTTTTCTGCTCTGACGTGTGGTTCTTAGACTGTGCAGTCACAGAAGCAGAGCTGTGCTGGTGCTTCTCGGCTGGGCAGAGGGGATGTTGAGGGAGTTATGTTTTGCGAGGTAAAAAAAGGAGGGCAGGAGAGAGAACTAAGAGATCCTCAGGTCTGGGACAACGCTGAGTTACATTAATAAGAAGAAGTAGTTCAGGGTAAAGAGGTGCTGTTTTTCAAGGAATGAAAGGGAATAAAATAGATAAAGGAAAACAGTGGAGAAAGAAGCTCCAGGAAAAATAAGAAAGCGTTACGGAAGCAAAGGGATGATGGTGAGTCAGAGACAGATGTGCAGGGGAAAAAAGGGATTAAGAAACAAATGAATAGGCAAGAAACGCTCCAATTTGTGGGGTTAGCAGTTTTGGTTTAATTTATATTTTAAATGTTTTCCTTGCTTCAGATACTATCACACTTTTTGCAGAAAGAGAATACCTCCCAACTGCCTATGAGCTTTTGTCCGCTTTCAAACCAGACCTTGAAAGAGATCTGCATAATTAAAGCCTTCTGGTGTGCTACAGAGCGCCGTGACTTCTGTGCCAAAGAGCTCTATCCATGCAATCTGCCTTTTCCCATCTTTGCGCTTCGCTCACAAGTCAGATTTGCATTCATCTGCATTTAGGATGATGCCAAGCGAGTTACCAACAGCAAACTTCTTCCCTCTCCACAAGGCACACGTGATATTTGTGGTGGGGACCTGGTTGGCCCCCAGATGAGTCTGAGGTGTGGGCAGGTGGGTGCAGAAGGGGGACGGCAGCTCCCTGCGCTCCCTGGAGGGAAATTGGCAGAGCGGATGGATCTTCTCTCTGCCCCTGCTTGCGGTGCAATACGTGAGTTGGCTGGGAAGTTGGAATGATGAGGTGCTGCTATAGGTGATGTGCGACTCACCTCCCCGTTAATGAGCAGGATCCCCGTTAATGAGCAGTAATGGCAGCCAGCGGGGATGCCATTACCCCAGCAGCCTGTTGTCTCCCTGTTTTGAGCTTCCCGGGCTCCATGTTCTGCTCTCGCTCTGGACAGATGAGAGCCGACAGGGTGTTCTGCCGCGTGCATAATTAGCGATGCTCCTCGCAGACTTTGCTATGTCTTCCTGGCCTCCCAGACTTGGAAAATGCTCAGCAGTAGACACAGGGCACAATTACCGTCATTTGCAGAAAACCCCTTTTTATTTCATGCATCTGTGGAATTCAGTGAACCTAAGTCATCCCTGGTACAGCTACAGCAAAGTCACCGGAATGATAACAAGGGTGAATTTGGCCCTGTGGACGGCATGTGGAGCTCATCATAACTATTCCTGCCTTTCCAGCATTCGCTTCCTGGAACCCGACTGGAATCCTTGTAATAGCCCAACCGTGAAGATGCGATTTCATGCTCAGTAATTGCAAATTCTCAAGTCATTTAAATCCTAAGCATCTTGGAAAACAACAGCTGATCCTGGTGTGACAGGGCTGTCCTAACCCCATGCAGACCCATGCCTCCTCCTCCGGATGTCTGTTCCGTACGGTGCAGCCACCTCCGACGTTGTGCTGAGTCACCCCCAAGTCACGATGCCAAAGCATATGTACAGTGAGGTGAGGGACGTTAATTTGAGCTTTTACTGGTGAAATCCACACATTAAATCAGTTGGGTTTCATCCTTATTCCAGTAAATTTCTCATTAGGAACTGATTAAAACTTCAGTACTCAATCCTTAAATTATTTTGCAAGCTTACCTGTAGCTGCAATATTGACACATGTATACGTACGACGGTTACTGGTTACTGAATATGTTTTAGTGGCAGAATAAAAAGCCAGGTTTGCTACAGTGAAAAATGTGGCCCAGAGTGTAGATTCTGTTCACTCTGAAAACGGGACAGGAAGTGTTTGGCTGGATCCTGCAGTATTCAGTGCTCTCTTCCGCTAATCCAGGGTGTCCTGGCTGTGCTGCGGGTGCTCTGTTGCCCCAGGGGACACAGCCTTCATGCTGTCAGTTGTAGGGGTGGGGGACTGCATGATGCGAATCCTTTTATTTTCGTGAAAATCTGCCATATTTTTCTCAGTAGTGCTCCAGGAAAGGGTCAAAATCCATCGAGTGCTTTAGACTTTGTGTGTGGTTCAATTTCCACAGGAATAAAATACCAGTAGCTTTAGGGCTGTGCTGGTAAAAACCCGCGATAAATTATCTTCCTCA
Organism: Eurypyga helias; assembly: GCF_000690775.1. Lineage (NCBI taxonomy): Eukaryota > Metazoa > Chordata > Aves > Eurypygiformes > Eurypygidae > Eurypyga > Eurypyga helias. The sequence continues at coordinate 66,640 of NW_010259667.1, forward strand.
CTCAGAGACCCCAGGAATTCCCCCTGTGATGTCCAAGAGCTCCAGGGCTAATCTGGGAAAAGGGTGCCTCCTGCCTTCTCCGCTGCCTCCCTATAGGGCAACTGAGTGCCGGGATTGCAAACACCACAGTGAATCCCCCTCAAATATCGCTCTGGCTAACCTTGCTGGTATGGGGCCACCTGCCCAGCTTGACTGGGATTTTGCATAGGACTAATTGGGGGAGCTGAAGGAAACACTTGAAATCTTTGAGTTGGTCTAGTAAAGCTGCAGTTAATTATCAGGTGGATGTTTCTGTTAGTACTGCAGTGCTGCGAGGTGCTCCTCTGTTTATCGTACCTTTGAGGAGCACGTGAGTCGCATATAAATCCACCTCAATAATTGTTTGAAAGTCCACTCAATATTGTTTTAGGTTAAGACTGGATGGGAAGCACCATTCTTCTCTCCTTGTTGATACCAGTGAGCAAGTATTTTTTTGTCTTTTCCTCACCCCTAAAAAGAAACTTCTAATTGAAAAGAAAAATACATGAGCAGTAATGGAAATGTAGCATAATCATCAGGATCCAGATGGAACACAGGTTGATTTGCTCCAGTTAAAATTCTCTATTATAAAAATAGTGTCATTTCTTGCTGTTTCTGGTCATTCTGGATAAACAGTTGAATTAAGCCATTCCTATGAATTAAGCTCATAGGAAAGATGGGAAGGTCTATATTGCCATTTTGAGTGTTCTGCATTCTTGTATTTATCTATATATTTTAAAAGCAAAGACAAGAAACCGACTAACCGCAGTTGGTTGTCTGAACGCATTCCATGTGGAATTCAAGTATCAGAAACGTTCAGTGTGTCCACCAGAACATGGTGGTAAACAGATCCTCTTCCAACGAAAATGCATGAGCCATAGAATTGGTTGGGAACTCTGAAGGCTTTTCCAGGTTGGTAGCGAGCAGCGTTGGCTGTTCTGGTACCCGTGTGCTGCAGCCGGGTGGATGCAGACTGGCCACAGTTGCTGTCCCCTGGCCCGTTTGCATGGGCCCGGACAGCATTGCATCCATGTACACCGACCGCAGGGACAGGCTGGTGACTCTAAGGGTGGTGGGAGAGTGACATACATGCGGCGATACAAATGATTAATGGGTAGATGTGAGTAACCGGAATAGGCATGTATTTTATCCTAAGGATAGCAGCTTGGACCTTACACTCCTGTGAGACCCCCACCTGGAGTACTACTGCGTCCAGCTGTGGAACCCTCAACATCAGAAGGATATAGACTGGTTGGAGCGAGTCCAGAGGAGGCCACGAAGATGCTCAGAGGGCTGGAGCCCCTCTGCTATGGGGACAGGCTGAGAGAGTTGGGCTTGTTCAGCCTGGAGAAGAGAAGGCTCCGGGGAGACCTTATTGCACCTTCCAGTACCTGAAGGGGCTACAAGGAAGCTGGGGGGGACTTTTTACAAGGGTCTGTAGTGACAGCACAAGGGATAAAGGATTTAAATTAATCCAGCCGTCTTCAAGGCCAGGCTGGATGAGGCTTGGAGCAACCTGGTCTAGTGGAAGGTGTCCCTGCCCATGGCAGGGGGGTTGGAACTGGATGGTCTTCAAGGTCCCTTCCAACCCAAACCATTCCACGATTCTATGATTGTACATTTTATTTAAGTCTGATGGTTCTGCACTGTTGTACACTGGACAGATCCTCACAGGACAAGATACATTCTGTCAACTGATATTGCTTTTGAACTTGTATTGGTCTTCATAATGCCTCAGAGCAGCTCATCATGTCACAGCCTCAAGCTTCTCCAAACTATCCTAAGTGACGAGACAGTACGTCAGAAAAGTACAAGGCTTCTGTAAGGAAGCTGCTGTTGCTGGCATGAATCTGCTATGAAAAATGAGAGTTGAATTGCACCTTATCAGATAAACCTGGGCATGTTTTAGATGGATTTGGAATGTGGGGGTCTATTTATGATGCTTCTGTGACACTTTGCCACAAGACCACCTCTCAAGATCTACAACATAGATACTTAGGCTGTCATTTAAATAAACCAACAAAAACCCCTCACAACCAAACCAAAACACATAAACACCCACAACCCCAAGCTCACCAAAAAAGAGTTAAGGTCCCCATATTCCCTGAAGTGACAGGCTGTCTGCCTTTCGTAATCACCTGAAAATTCCCTATTTTTCTACTAAAATTCTTCATTATATTGAGTTTTTATGTTCCCGTACTAGGGCAGGACAAAGGTTAATGAGGCTTCTTACTGTTGAGGACTTTTGAAGCTGCCTAACTCAAATTTATCAGATTTCTTAACAAAAGAATTGAGGATATGGAATAATATTGACAGAAAGAAACAACTGAGCATGTGATGAATCCAAATGAAGATCAAAGCCATGTCTACTTCATAACGTGGCCTTGATAAATAGGACTGCATTTTTGAGTGGGTAGCAGAGGTATTCGGAATCTTGGCTTAGGAGCGATTTGCTCTCAAGAAAGGAGCAGTGGTGTTTAACAAGCTTTTACTTGATGCATTACTGATATTCTGTTCTGCCTAGTGAAAGAGTAAGAATAGTTCAGAGGAGCTGAAGCGTGAATATAAGGGATTCTTTAATGCAAAATGAAAAATAAACTGAAGAAATGGAGGAGAAAATTATCTCGTTAAATATGAAGGAAAGATTATTAGAGGGCAATTTGTCAGCATGAAATTACAGCCCTAGAACCAGCAAGATTGGAGAGTTGTACAATATACGGTGCTGATGTATTATGTAGGATCAGGCTGAGGTTCAAGGTGGCTGTGGTCTGCTTTAGCGTGTTTATATACCCCGTTTTGCATAAATTCTTGTGTACATTTTTCAAGGTTACTCATTGTTTCAGACAACTTGTTTAAATAAATTAGCTAGGGAAAAAAAGAATTGAGCAGTACAAGTCACTGGGTGCTGGCTTTCTCAAGTTGTAGGTGGATATTCACTGCCCACTTCTTTTTCTTTCTGCGTTTAGCTTCTTGGCCAGCTAGGACAACTAGGAGACTTAAATTATTTGTTATTGGCCATCCTCAGTTTATCTGAATGGTAAAATAGAGGCTTCTGGGAGATGGGGGAACTCAGTAACTTCCTGTGGCTTTATTTTCCCTGTCTTTGCCCAGCTGCCTCTTGAATATAAGTGAACTTCTGGTGTCCACATGCGATGACAGGGAGTGCTACAGATTCATTATCCTTTGCGTGAGGAGCCTTTCCCTGTGCTCACTTCGAACTTTGTCTTGTTTCATGGTCACTAGGTCTTCCATTGGAGGAGTGAAATGTAAACCCCTTTCTACGTCATTCTATCACATTATTCCACATCATCTTAGCCTACTATTTATTGGTATTTTGGTATTGGCCTTATTTATTGGTATTTTGTGTTACAAGAGTACAACAAACAGCCAGACCCTAAGAGGAGATGTGCCCTGTTCTCTGTAATTTCTCTTGGCTGTTGAGGTGGGGAGTTGAAATCTCTATTTCACTGAAGTTGTGAAAGTGTCGGAAGAGAGTTGGAGGGTAAAAGTTTCAGATCTTCTATCTATAAAGTGCTACCCTGAAAGGGACATGTGGATACCGAGCTCACTGCGGAAGGAGGTCCCAAATTCCTGCATACTTGGTGAACTGTAGTTACTCTGAGGGTTTGGCTTTCAGAAGCTGTGAAAGGTAAAATAAATTACACCAGCTCTGCTGCTTGCTTTCTTTTAAACTGAACACATTCTTCTCAAATTGAAATATAATTATGGACCTGATGTGCTCTGAACATTCTATTTAGTCAAACTGAAAATTATATTCTCTGCAAGCTGCTTTAAAGCCAAAATAAAAAAAGAAAACCACCTAATTATAGCAGCAGTGTGGAGGAGGTCTGCTAGTATATTGTACGATACATTTTGACATCTGCTTTTTACTGGAAGATTGTCAAGACCCTCACAAAAAATGTTTTGAAGGGCTTCAAGTGGGCGAATACAGGATCTGTAGCTGTCGCGTAGCTGGCACAGACAAAGGGACTCGTGCGTTTGGTTGGGGCAGGGTTATAGCAATGGTTAACAGCATGTTTTCATCTTAGCTGGGCTTCTAAGCTATTTTCAGAAGCTTTGCTGAAGTTGTGAAGGATGAAACTGCACCATTATTTGGCACATAGAAGAGCTCTCCAAAAACATTCAGTGGGTGAGAGGCATTTCAGATGTTTCCAATTTTGAGGATTTGGCAAGGTAGGTTCACTGTTATACTTATGGTCAAGAGGCCAATGGCAGATGGGGCCATTAGAACAGCAAACAAAATCCATCCTTAAGCCCTTCCTTCCTTCCTTCCATAGCTATTGCCATGTATTTGCGTAGTTCCCAAGCTTTATTCCTGAAGATTTGAAGGAATGAGGTTCTAGGTATCGGGCTGCACAACCGCTGTAAGTACAGAACCATGCCAGGCTGGGAGGGCATGTGGAAGAGCAAAATCACAAGGAGAGATGAGAGGGAGAGATCTGTCTGCACTGGGTTTTCAGACACAAAGTCAGAATTGGCACAGGCGGGTGCTGCAGCGAGATGTAAGTCATGTCTCTGCAGTAACTGGGTCTCTGTGTAAATGTCACGCATGTGGAGGAAAATCTAGTCCATCTTTCCTTGAACCCTGCCATTTTGCACCAGTTCTCTTTCCTTTGCCCTTATCCAATGCTGACACTGTCTCCAATAGCTCCCCCTCACCCAGGAGGAGTGCGCTGGCGATGGACCCCGAGGGAAGCTGGCTCCAGGCGAGGCTGGGCACGGGCTCCCTCCTTCTCAGGCAGCAGCAGCATACCAAGTCAAAGCATACCAAAGGGATGCCTCAGTCTCCTCGCCTTATCTTTTGGGTAGGGCACCGCGCGATGGAGGCCTCCGACTTGCCAGTTCTTGTATGTTTTCTTTGGGTAAACGGGCATGGAGGGCTGCGGCAGGCAGCGCATCTGCAGCTGGGTCAGCCGATGAATCACGCGCCGTCGAGGGAGCAGAAACCATCAGGACCACTATCGCTTTATCTCCGGAGCGAATGACCCGAGGCACGGCATGCAGGCGGCTGCCTCTGGGGAGAAAGAGAACAAGCATCTGGTTGCCGGGCCATTCAGTTGCCTCCTCTCCGTGCTCACGAGCCCCTGTGCGCAGCATCGCGTGCACATAGGCAGTACCAGCTTGAAAGATTCTTATCGAGGCATCTCGTCGTAATCCTGGGTGCAGTTTTGAACTAGTTGAAAGATAAGCAGAGTTTCTGGAATATTAAAAAAACCAGTATACATTCAGTGTAATTGTTCCCAGTGAGGAAAGCCATGTGGCTTTGGCTTCTTGGGGAATCACAGGGCAAACGGTGCTCAGCATCCACAGCAGAGAAGCGTGATTTCGACTCAGAACAGAAATGAAGGGAAAGGGGAAAGAAGAAACCGCAGCTCTCTCCATCACGTGGAGATGGCGGTCCATACTTGGGACATCTTTTGCTTATTCAACAGGTTTGAGAGGATACCGTAAAGATACTAACTTCCCTGAAGTGTGGGGTAAAGGAAAATTGGAGTCTATCAAGGTATTAAAAAATCACCTTTCGTTACAGGGCTGCCAAAACAAAAGGCTGAGACAGCTGAGGGTGTCAGTAAAAGGTGTTGTGATGATACAACTGCGAATGGGGGATGTGATTTTCACCTTAATAAGTTGCAGCCTTTCCCAGAAAATCTTTGGTGCCAAAGCTTTTGTCTAACGGTGACATGTGTCTGGATAAGTAAAACTGGAATGCATTAAGTCCTGTATAGTAGCTATCATTTTTTAATAGATAACTTTTCATAGGAGGTTATTTATACCCTGTGTTATTCTTACAAAGAAGCAGAAAATATTTTCTTGATGACCCACATAGGCAAATTCATCAACAAGTTATACCCTGTGTGATTTTGGCACCGAGACTGAATGCACTTAGCTATTCCCTCATTCAACTAATGCTCATTTGCATCAACTGACAGTGAATCACACTTCAGGGGAATAAGATTTGCTTTGATTTAGCTGAATTGTGAAGGATGTTCGAGATAACTGTTTGATTTTTTTTTTTTAAGCTGTGTGCTGGTATGAATTCCAGAAGCTTTTACCTGAATTTCAACAGAGGTGCAATAGAACTATCCCAGGTGCCCTCCTGTTTGTTATTTTTATTAACATCATTATTCTGAGAGAATAATTACTTGGACAGTACATCTAACTAGGATTACCCGATTGCTCAGTACGGACAGAGGGACTCGCTTCTTAATCAGAATAAGTCGTTTGGTCATGTCTGTCCTTGCAATTGAGTCCCTGGGTTCAAGGTCAAGAATTGTGTTTTGCAGACGGGGCTCAGGAGTTAGTATGTGAGACATGAGTGTGAAGTCTTTGATGTGCATCCTATCGTGTAGCGGGGTGTCAGCTAAGTAAATCATCATGTTTAATACAACAGTAGCACTTCTGGTACCTAAGGGATTACACTTCTGTTCTAGTGGTACAAATGGCTGAGTACAGGAGCTAATGAACTTGCAAACAGCTAATGAGGTTTTTATGAGGAAAGTTTCACTGATGCTGAATGTGGGTGACACTTGTGTTTCTGCACTGACCTTCCAAACTCTTGGCAGAGGCAGTAGCAATACCTGGGGGGTTTGGATGCTGTGCTGTGAAAATGGACTGCGTGCCAGGAAAGCCCACCCAAAGCAGCAGCCTGGGGGTCTGCAGAGCCATCTATGAGGCTCTTAATTCCCTTAAGTGTTGTGGCAATGTGATTAGTTTGGCACAATGTGAGCAGGAGCGTAGAGGGGGAAAGGAGCTGCACATGCTCCCCGCCCTGAGCAGCGTACCTACGAGAAGCACAGCCAGCACAGAAAGGCTGCTGCCCGAGCCAGAGATTGTGCTGGTTTAGGGGGGCTTGGGGACGGCTCATCTGGCATCGTCTGGGGTTATCCTATTACTGTGTGTGCCCCCATCGAGCCTCCAGTGCAAGGTAGTATGTGAGGAGTGGGAATGTATGGTCTATCTGTGCACAGACATGTCGCTCCAGGGCCTAGGAGCAGTTGGAGGGATCATAGAATCCCAGAATGGTTTGGGGTGGAAGGGACCTTAAAGCCCATCTAGTCCCAACCCCCCTGCCATGGGCAGGGACACCTTCCACTAGACCAGGTTGCTCCAAGCCTCATCCAGCCTGGCCTTGAACACTTCCAGGGATGGGGCATCCACAGCTTCCGTGGACAATGAGCCATGCTGACCAGCTTCCCTCAGGAAACACAACCCCCCGAAACGCCAGCGCCTTCTGCAGCAGCCAGCAGCATCCGGGGGCTGCTGGGGCAGAGTGGCCCCCAACCCGTTTGAACCAGGCTTAGTTTGACTCATCTGGCTATTTCAGTATCGCCACTGAAACCACAAAACAGCTCGAACCACAGAAAATTCTTACTATTTTTTAACAGAATAGCTGCCCTTCTGTCAGGCTCAACATCAGGCAATACAGGTCCCATTTCCACTTTGTCCTACTTCGTTAATTTTACAATCTCTCGCGTCTCTTGGCTTGCTCTGGGGGGCTCCTGACATAAAAAGCAGCTCCTAAACTTTTTAGTGTTTTGTATGCTACTGCTGATTCTTCAGATGAGACTTCAAACACCGTTTCTCACATGAAATAACAGCTCGCGCCGACGAACAGGTGGATTGTGATTTCAGATGAGAAATAAAAGCAAAGTCAAAATAATCCCTCAGGACAAATGGTGTTAGTGACACGAGGGGAAAGCAAACCGTCTGGCTTCAGATGTGTTTCTGTGAGCTGTTTGGAAACATTTCCGATTAAATCAGCTACTTCTGAAACTGGAGCTTAGGATGCTTAGGGTATCTTTTGTCTGCTTGTCTTTTCAGATGTGGAGCTTTTGTTTTAAGCTGTATTTCATGGTGAACTGATTGACTGAGGAGTTTTACAGATACAACCAAGCAGGGTGTGCCTTGGCAATCCTGCTAACAGGGAGACTTAAGTGGAGTACCAGTTGGATTTCATTAGAAATGCAGATAGATCATTTTATCAAGATTTCTGGTCTTCTTAGGCTTTTTTTTTTCCACATAAGGGGTAGACCACGAGACAACTTAGGAAGGTGTCAAACACGTGGAGTTCGTGCAGCTGAATGCATTATTTCATCTGTGCGAACAGTACAGGCATGAGGCCCGTTGATGGAGCTTGGTCAGGGCAGGTTTGTAATCGTCGTTCCCTGCTGACTGCTGAGCCACTGTCACTAGTTCAGGTTCCCAGGATGTCCTTTCCAGGGCTGGAGGTTATTGGCTTCTTTGTGTGAAATCTGAGTTTTATTAATCGGTGCTGTAGGTGCTGGGGCAACACGAAGTACCACAGACCTCACCACAAAACTGTGACTCTGGCATCGTGGTATCTCCTGCCAGGTCTCCAGTGGACTGTCAAAAGAGCCCGGAAAATTCATAAAACTTAAAGAAGCCAGAAAATGGGAACAATGCTATGCAAATACCACTGTTGGGCCAGCATCCAATTTCTTGTACTCTAGATTAAACGGATAACTAGGAAATGCGAATAAAGGCTACGGACAGAGAACGGGAGCCACAGCGCAGCAGAGGAACAAGGGGAGAGTGAGGGGTTTTAAATGGGGCAGGGGCATGGAAGAGGGCCCAGGTCTGTGAATGAGCTGGGGAGAAATGGCAGGAGGGGCAACACTTGCAACGCTTTTCTGCTACTGTGCATTCCATGCCCAGGCCTGTCGGTGGTTTGCACCGGAGCATGCAGCCGTTCGTATGTGACTATTAACTGGGTCTGAAAAGGCAGGACATATTTGACCGAATCATGAAAGTGATTAGAAAGGAGAGCTGTGGTGTAATTTGTGAGATAGGGAGGTGTGGTCTGTTTGTGCATTTGAAAGCCTATTTCCCCCGAAGAAGCGTGTCTCTTAGCAGCTAATAGAGGCTGGACGCTTGACGGGGAGACTTAATCAATTTAAGATTTGTTTCCATGTATTTAAAGGAGCAATATAGGCTAACGTCTATCTCTTCTTCCCTTCTTTCTTCCCTCTCTTTTCCGCAGAGGAACAACAGCGTTCCCATAAATAGAGACTTAGGTAATGATTTCTGTCCTAGTGACAGTGGTGTTTAATTAACGAGGGGCTTTGAGTATTCTGCGGTGCTCTACTGCTCTGATAAAGGAGCCAAACAGAAGCACAGCGTGCGGTTTCCTCTGGCTTTGATGTTGGAGTACTGCCGTCTTTGGAAGAACCTCTGAGGAAATCATGGAGATGTGGAGGGGAAACCCTCAGAACCAAGTCCTCTGGAGAGGACTCCCCACTGCCTTCCTCACTCCCCTTCCAGAGAGGAATTCACTTTCCATTTCTGCAGTGAAACCAGTTGGCAGCACAAAATACGCTGCAGTTTTTGATCGTAGCTTGCCTAGAAGTGTGTGTTCTGGGGAGGTGGAGCGCTGGGACTTGGACGGTGGCAGGAAATATTTGTGGAAGTTATCTGGAAGTAAATAACTTCTAACATGGTACAATAGATATGACAGGTTTTGTTTCTGGTGGACTTCAGGCACTGAGCCGGGACGAGTGAGGCGCTGTTCAGCGGTGCCCATGGCATAGCCTCTGCTGAGCCGCGGCGTGAAGCCAGGGGCGCGTTGCGGTGCATGAGTTTTTCCCTTCCCAGGGCAGCAAAGTGCGATTTTGCTGTCAGCAGTTTTGGCTCCATGTTGTCCTCTGGGGCTTTCCCAGCCCAGTGGCAGGAAGGGTCAGCCAGCAGGGCTTGGGAAGGAGCTGGTCAGCCACGGGAGAGAAAGCCCAGCTGGGGCGTTTGGATAGAAAGGCTGGACTTTGATCTCCTGAGCCCCTCACAAGTCCCGGATGATCTGTGGTCTCCAGAAGAGTCAGTACTGCATCGTGTGGGCTGCAGCATGCCAGCTCTGGGTTGTACCTGTTTACTGACCCGTGCATGGGAGATAATCCCAGCAAGCATTGTCCCGCGGGTCATCAGGGAGCTGCGATCATGCACGTGAGGACTGGAGGGCCTGCGTTTAAAGGGCAACCTTGGACCGCTCGGTCAGTTGGCAGATGGACTGAATAGATGCGTACAGCGCTAGGAAAAATGCTAAGCAGATTGCCTCTTTAAGTCTTCAGGTTTGATAAGCGTGAGGGTGTTGGCATACAGTAGAAGGAGTGGGCCAAAATGTTTACTTGAAATTTGCCTTCACTGTTGGCCTTCCTTCAGGGCATGAAGTCACCAGAAGTCTTGCCAAGGGCGTTTAAGCCTTACCCTTATTTCCAATCTTCAGCCTAAGGCTGCAACAGTGATAAAAGTCACCTCTCCCACTTCAGCACCCTTCATGGTGCCAGTGTTTGGTTTTCTGTATTTTTCTTTTGTCAAGTAAATAACTATTGAGGGGAGAAAAGTCTCCGGCCTGTCAGCCCCATGAGCTGCACATGTAAGTCATTAAAGCTGGGACTGTCAAGCGTCTTCTTTGTATGACAGATCTGGGACCAAACGCATGTGAGTCCCTGGAATAGGCTTGATTCAGGCAACCAAAATTATAGGCTAGCTGTAGTTTTCCCTTTTTTTTATTGATGGCAGAGTTTTAATGTGGTCACAGTACATAGTCACATGATTTACAATCAAATGAATTAACCGCTGACTGATGCTTCACATAAGCCTTAAATCCACGTGCATACCTTCCAGATGCTGTGCAGAGAGCAGCGAGGCATCTTTAAGATGTATTAGCGAGGCTATTTTCTGATAGAAAATACACACGTGGGACTAAATCCCAATGACACGATATTTTAGGAGAAATTACAGCGAAGATGTGCTTGACAAGGCCCTGTGGCTATTTATAGGCAGTTCTGTCAAATTTAGGGTAAGCTTGTCTCTTTTTTGTTCCTTCCAACCACATTTGCTGCAGGATTCTTTCTGGTTAATTGTGGGCTGCCGAAGCTTTGCATGAAGACATCTGCACAGGGGCACCACCCTGTAATTACACAGGAAGGGATCTCCGTCTTGGGCTGTTCCTGGTCGGTGTACTCGCCGGGCGTTCTGAGCGCGGCGGGAGGGATGCGGCGTTCGCACCAGCCTGGGCTCGGCTGGGAGTTGGGTGAAAGGAATCCGCAAACTGAGAAACGGGGTACGCTTGCTGCAGGGCTGCAGGGAAGGGCTGCTCAAAGGAGAGCTTTCCCTGGCCACAAAGCCTCTCTAAATTAAGCTGTGCTAGCCATCCATCCCCTTTGGATTTTTGTGCCACGGAGACATTTTTTACATGACCCTTTGCTGTCGCAGAGGACACCCACGTCACTCCTGCCCTAAGTCAGCGTAGCTCTCGGCAGCACGTTTTCAGCACTTAGGCATCGATACAATCTCTGCCGCTGCTCGATGCTTTACAGTTCCCAAGGGTTTAGCACCTTTAGGGAGCCCGTCTGCTTTGCATGGCTGTACCACGTCTCAGTTCGCATTTTTAACTGGGGACGTGGGTTTGCGATGGTGGCATCGCGCTGGCCGGAGTGAAGTGTGCGTTTAAACTGGGAGTGATCGCCCTGCACCAGTCAGGAAGCGCTTGGTGAGGAAGCCTGGTTTGCTTCCACCATAGGAGGAGTTGTTCCTACAGTAATTAATCCTCTGTCAAAAAGCCACAGGCAGGACACGCAAGGACGGGTAAAAACGGAGTTGCTGAAGTGCCGCTGCTGGCCTTGACTAGCAAAGCTCTGAGTCCGGCCTGACTTCTGCAGCAGAGAGGAAAAAAATTCACAACCCGGAGGAGGTCGGGGTGTGCGGCTTTGCTTGGGGTGTGATTGATTTCCATTGCATAGTATTTACAGGTAGCACAGGCGAGTGGATAAGGGGCAGTTCAACCTCATAACAAAGGCTTAACCTAAGTGCTGAACACGCCGAGAGACTTTTACGTGTCTGGTGCGGTTTCAGTGCCAGTTTTGTGCTCTCCTACCTGTGTGGTAAAGGGCATCCGTATGGGTCAGCTCAGGCAGGTTCAGTTAAGAAGTCAGCTGCTCATCTTCCAAAATCAGTGATTAGGTCCTGTTCCATTTTTTTTTCTTGTTTTTTGTTTTCAACGTGAGCTTTTGGGGTGTTTGGTCACTTTAGGCTGCTTTTTTCAGTGTCAGTTCTGTCTTCTCTTTTTGTTAATTAATTATATTATGCTTGCACCCTCTGCAAGTGATTCTCCCTTTCTGACCATTTCCTAGTGCTTGTTTGGACGGATGGGTTGGTTTCCCTCTTTCCACGACAGAAGCAGGTGGATTTCAGTGGTGTTGAAAGTAATTGAGTTATATTTTTTTAAACACAGGTTTTGCATAATTAAGAATGTTATTAGGAGGAATGCTAAGAGAGAAATTAATATCCCTGAAAGCCAGCTTTGTGTGCAGATGCCTTCCCCAGTGTATGTCAGCGATTGCTGAGAGCAGAGGTGGGTCAGGGTGCTTCATCCAAGGGAAGCGGCGGGAAAAATACGCCAGATGCTCAGTGTACCATTTCTCTGGGCGTCAGATTTAGCATTTATTAATAGAAATCCATGAACACTTCTACAACTTACTGATAGGTGTTAGGAAAATCTCCCTGCCCCAAAGAGTTTGCAAACTTCCTAGTCCTTTCAGAGCCTACCACTGTCCCATCTGTGCACAACCACGAGCTCACGGACCTTGGCCTGTCCCCCTCCCTTGAAGCTGGATAATGAATCTGTAACCGAAAAATGCTCCCTGGTCTCTTCCAGCAGTGCCAGTGTTAAGTACACACAGGGTATACAGCTGAGGTTCGACCCTGAGGCTGCCAAGCGGATTTTATGAATGTTTCAGTAAACAGTATTTTAAAAAAAGAAAAAAAAAGGAAGTCTGGGAACGACTAGTTCAGTTCAACGGTCGGAGGCTTGACATTCGTTACAGTCAAATCTGTTCAAATATCCTTGACAAATACCAGGAAAAAGTGTTCTTTAGACAGGTGGGTTGTTTTAAAAGGTCACTCCTTACCCCAAACAAAATAAAAAAAAGAGGAGAAGGCTGTTAGGCTTGCAAATCCTTCTCTCGGAGAAGCAGCGTGGTGGGAAGGGGGAGGCACTGCAGGTGGGTGCGGGATGGGGCTCGGGAGCTGGCAGCACGGCTTGGGCTTGACCTGCCCTCGAGTGGGGAGAACTCAGTGGAGTCAGAGAGGTGCCTTTGACATGTCTTACACCCTGAGCGGACGTGTAGAGTTCATCAAACCCTTTTTTTAATTAGCATTTCAAAATCAACAGCCCAACAGTCTTCTGTGCCTGGTGACAGGAAAAAATGAGTATGCTGAGAATGATCAAAAGCATCTAAAGTTTCACACATTAAAAGCAAGATGCTTTTGTTTTGCTTTGATTTTGCTTCCTTTCCTGTTTTTCTCCTTTTAGCTCATTTTGGGTTGGTATTTTTTTTTTCCTTTGTGGAAGCTTCAGGACTTTGGTGGATGTTTGGGCTGCTTTTAGGGTTTTGGGCAGCTCTCTAGAACCAGGGAATTTAGTTTTATTTTGAACTGAACTCAGTAAAGCTGTTTTTTAACCGTATCGTATAAACCTTGAGCCATCAGTGAGTGCTTATTCTATCTGGCAGGAATTTTTGCAGTGGTCCTTCAGGTCTCATAAGTTAAGGAGAATTGAACTGTGTGTGTGATCACATGGCAAATGTTCACAAACCCCACAGCAGCTACTAGAAGCTGCTTCATCATACCTGGAGTTCAACCCTCTTGGGTTTTGTGTCAGAGTATGTTCCTCCTGTGGTTTTTAATTTCTGCTTACTCTCTCCTTTGCCCTTCTTATCTCTCCTAGGTTTCATCAGAACTGGCATCAAGAGAAGTGACATTTTTTAGTAAAACGTGCCCATTTTTACCTTGGTGTGAATAAATTCAGGGGAACAGAGTGGCTGTAGATGTTAACGCTGGTTGGCCCCCCTGCATCAGCCAAGCATAGCTAGTTTTCCAGCTGTCCCAGAGGCCAAGGAGAGTAGTAAGGGGAGGCTTCAGAAAAGCAAACACTTGATTGCGTCAGCAGGATGACTGCCTTGAAGTTGTTATTATGGAAGTAAGGACGACCCCAGAGCACAGGGGGTGATGTATTCATTTCAGTCCTTGCCGTTCAGGAGGAAGGCTGTTAAATTCTGTGCAGCTTGTTGCTTTTTTAAGGTGTCCGTTGATCCCCATGGAGCTAGGTAGTCTGGTACCTACCAAGGACGTTCTGGTATTGTAGTGAAATGCCTGTATGTATCTCCTGAGTGGAGGACTTACCGAGATAAGAGGGTCTCTTAATGTAAATCACTCTGGGGGGTTGTTGCCGGAGAGCGGAAGAGTCCAGCGTAGCCCTGGCCCTGCGGTTTGCCTCAATGACTGGAGCTGTAGGTTGTCAAAACATCATATTTGCCAAGGCCGTGGGACATCTGGGGGTGAGCACAGGTTACGTCTGTTGAGTACAAAATAACGCTGAGTTTTGTAGATTTGTTGGCCAAGAGGGACTCTGCGTCTTGTGAGACAAAGCCCTGATCCAGGGGAGCGTGTTGGGGTCGCTCCGCGGGGTCGTGCACACCCAGCCGGAGCCCCGAGCGGCGCCCGGGCCAGGGCGTCTCTGCTCATCCAGCAGCGCGAGCAGGGAGATCTGTTTTCCTCATTTAATTTCCCAGGCTGTTTTTGACACCCCGTCTATGTGACCTTCCCTCAGCTGCAGTCCCCAGGCCTGCGACGAGCATGCCTGCGCTCTGTTCGCACTGCCAGCACGCTCCTGCGGCCGTGCCTCCAACAGCGGCTTTGGAGACATCTGGTTTGCTGAAGCTGAGCTATTCCTCTAATCCCAAAGCTACATGTGAGTCCCGTTTTATAATCCCCCCGAGAAAAAACGTAAGTGCAACAGGTTCTGCAACCATTATCAGCGCCGAATGGGCGGCACTGATTGTGTTTTACTCTTAGGTTAGTGGAAAATTGGAAGAGATTTGGAATTTGGAAAGTTATTGCTTATATTTTTCCATGTAATTGTAAGAGGTCTTGGGTTTTTTTTTCTGTTAAAAGAAAACAAAAACCCAAAACAACCCCCCCAAGTTCAAAGACATGCAAATGAACCTTTTACTATTTTTACAGTAATTTTTCTCCACTGGAAAACAAACTATATAAACAGACTTCTAAAAAGCAAACATCTCAGAACTGGGCAGAGGAAGTGTTCCTCCAGTCCGGCTTGAAGTAAGAAAGCTGCACACCTGCCTCCAGCTGGTTTCCCCGCGACGCATGTCTCGCACAGCCCCAGCTATGTGAAGTCTCTTCCAAGTCAAACAAGTAGCAATTTTTAAGTAGCACCTAAAGAGGAACGTGGCCAGGCCTTGCCAGCAAAACCGCAGCCCCTAAAGGTTCCCGCTGCACAGGCTTTATTTTCCTTTCCCTGACCCATTTGCGCAGAGTTGTTAGTGATGGCCTGGCCGGCCTCCCTGTACACAGCAAACCAATAATAAATAGCGGGCGGCTGACACCCCGAGACACCTGCAGCACGCCGAACACTGGGGGATTGTTCATCCCGCAGGACCCGCGGGGCCGGGCGCCGTGGGGAGACTTCTCCTGGCTGGGTGTCCGCCCAGACGCACACGGCCGGAGAGAAAGTCAAGCAGGACAGCCTGGGGCCTCTGCAAGGTTTCTTGGCCAATTAATAGAAAATATACGATTTTTTTTTTTTCCCCATCAGCGGAGGAAAAGGGATGACCAAGACGTGAATGTAGGAGCCCTCTGTGCAGCGCTGCTGTTGCCTTGGGGGCAGGCTCACCTGTGGAAATGCACTTGGTACAATATTTGGGCAGGCTTTGAGCAGACCCTTTCGCTGACTTTAAGGCTTACCCTTATTATTCTAGTTTCCCGTGCCTCGCTACTTACTTATTCAAAAATCAGGTGTTTGCCAGGGAAAATACTTTGATGCCCTTCTGATGGAGCAGGTACAGGAAAGTGAGCTGAAAAAAAAAAAAAACCAACCAAAACCCTTAAGCAATATTTATGGACATTTGAAAGTTGAGATTCTTGGAAAAAAAGGGCTGCGTTTCTTTCCAAATACTTTCCAGGCTTAAGTTTTTTGCTAATTTAACTAAGGGTTTACCTGTCTAATACACAGCGTTTATAGGTTTTAGCAGGATAAATAGAAAAGTACGTTGTCAGTGAATCAGCTAGGAAGGTGACTTGAATCCCTACGTTTCTCCTGCAGTGCCACGGGTGAGCGGCAAACCCAGCATTGCTTTTGCAAACTCAGAACTGGCCGTGGGTTCAGCTACACTTGCAATAGCTTCTGCTCGTCTGACCCACAACACATCCTTCAGTTCACAGGGAAGAGCTAATTCAAAAACCCCACGGCTTCGTTTCCAGGTTTTTTCCTTAGGTTTAGGAAATGCTGGAGCTGCAGGTTGATGGGGGTCAGGATACTGCGCTGGGGAAGCAGTGTTACACACCTGCCCCGTTGTTCTGTGTTTTCTCAGACATCTCCTTGGAGACAGGGACAGATTTGGGTGGACGTTAGTCTGCTGGTTTTCTGGTTTTGTGACCCCAAGGACAGAGCTTTCCCAGGATCAGACCACTGCCTTTACCATCAGCTGGCAAATCCCCTTTAACAAGTGCTTTTCTGCCTTTAGAATCACAGAATGGTTTGAGTTGGAAAGGACCTTAAAGATCATCTAGTTCCAACCCCCTGCCATGGGCAGGGACACCTTCCACTAGACCAGGTTGCTCCAAGCCTCATCCAGCCTGGCCTTGAACACTTCCAGGGATGGGGCATCCACAGCTTCTTTGAGCATCTCTGTTCCACATGGATCGACTGTAGAACCGGAGCTTGTAAAGGCTTGGCAGGATGCGCTTATTAGTGCCCAGTTCTCTGGGTTTTAAGCAGGCAGGGTACAGAACAAGACATTTCTCTGTTGCAAGTCAACGTGTCGTGACCACGCTAGTCTCGATGCAGGAAAGATGCCTTTCCTGGCTCATTCAGCCGGGCTGGGCTATTGCTATTCACTTACAAGCAGCAGCAATTGACCTCCCTGTCAAAAACAAGTCTGCCTCGAGGCCCTTCCCAAACCTGTTGCTTGTGTGTAATGGGCTTATCTCAGCCTCTTGCTGTGGCATTTGACAGGCTCCTTTGCACCTTTGTGTCCCAATAACAACATCTCTTCCTGCCCCTTGGCCCCCTGCAGCACAGGGCGGGCTGGTGGCTTTCACTGGCCGCTGTCATGGTGTGCTCAGGAGGATTTCTGTGTGGGTTTCTTTCAGGAGCAGGAATAAGGATACTTTTTCTGCTAGGTCTTCAAGAAAACTTGGAAGATAGGAGTCAGTCAGCTTTCCTTCCAGTGATTCTTGAGACTGTTTATTTCTGTTGGGGATGCTTGAGGTTTCATATCAAAGTTACTGTGATGAGAGAGTATCAGCTGTAATGATGATTTGGAATATATGTGCATATATATTATAATATATATATTTGTTCACATGCAAGAACCACTGACTTGCTACTGACAGTAAAATATGTGGTTATCAAACACGCTCTGAGCTGATGTATTTGAAGTGAAATGAGAGGAGAAGCTAGTAGTGCTTTTTTCCTTCTGGTTTCTTTCAGTGATAAACTAAAGTTGGCACTGACATGCTGAAAAAAAAAAACCCCAAAAAACCCAAAAAAGCCCAAAACCAAAAAAGGCATTTAGCTGAGGAAAACAAGAACTGGTGAAAGTTTAATACCAGCAGAGCTCAGCAATGGGGCAAATACCGAGAAAATGGTGAAACCATCCAGATATCTCAGTAGATGTCACTAGGGACTTGCCTGCAAACCTGTTTGTTTTACTAAAATAAGTTGTATGATCATCATTACAGGACAAGGACTTGGGGGTACTGGT